>NC_056749.1:663122268-663422268 GCF_019279795.1 Protopterus annectens | reverse complement strand
GCTTGTCTCAGGACTTTATTTTCTGTGCTTAGAGCTATCCAGACCTTTCTGTGGTAGAGGGAAGTCCTACTGCCTACCAGTGGGACTGGTGAGCATTGTACTACCTATCTAATGCTAGAGGAGTGGTTTCCAGCTCTGAAATTGTAATTTTATTAGCCTTTTGGGCTGATTTCTATCCCTTTCAACTTTCTGGCTTAAAAACACGTGTGTTTGCATGTGTTTCACATCGTGCAGCACTGCGAGGCTACAGTTAAACTATTCCAGGTGTCAGAAAGTCTGCTCTTCAAATTTTCCCTTAAAACTAGCTGGTTTCTCAGTAGTAGCACTAAAATCTGAACCTCTGTGACTAGCACTTGCTCTAGAACCTGCTGGAAAGCACTAGGAAGCCTGAAACAGATGCAAGCACTCAGCTCTCCTTGTCAATAAGGAGAAATTAATCATAGGCACTAAACGGCCTATAATTGCAAAGTACCTTGCAAAGGTAAGGGAAAACAGCTCATACACTTTACATAAAAGCACCTAAACAGGCATGTCCAAGGGTCAGCTTCCAGTGATTTCTCCTGTCCACCTGGTGAATCTGGGCATACTGGGGCAATGTGGCTACTGCCTCATGTACACAGACAATCCTCTCCTCCTACCACCCAACACTACAACCTGCGAGAGATGCACTTACATAGCCAAACTGGAAGCAAAGCTCTCTCCAGCCAAGATTGTGCTAGACAGTCAAGAGGAGAAGGTTAACACCTGCATCACACCTCAAACAACTCATAGCCCTTCAAAACCCACACCATCAACACCCACACATAGCAGCACTAAACCCACATATGTGGAGGCCCTTAACATTAACCTGCCCAAGCAACAAGAACCTCCGAAGCCGAAACGCAAACAAACACCAGTCACAACCAAAGTGACACACAGCTCACAACACCAGTGTGCCACCCAACAACAGCCCCTAAGGCAAGACAGTGTACCCAACACTTTAGTCATAGGTGACTCTATAGTCAGGCACACTGATGTCCCACTCACCAGACTGAACAAGGAGAAAATTACAGTCAGCTGCCTGTTGGGTGCCAGGATCTGCCACATAATGCATGCACTCAAGTCACTCCACAACAAGTACAAATATGACTATGTCATTGTCCATGCTGGAGTGAATGACTTGAGACATACCTCCCTGGACTACATGAAAAGAGATCTGGAAGAGCTCTTGGATCATGTGACCCAGGCAGGTATGACCCTAGCCCTGAGTAGCATCCTGCCTTTACCAAGAATGATACCACAGTATAAGGACAAAATGATTGACTTTAACAATTGGCTAAGCTTCTGGTGTCATTCAAAGGAGATCCAGTATTTGTCTGCCTGGGAAGACATGATCGACAAACCACGATGCTTTGCCAGAGATGGTCTGCACCTGTCACCCCTGGGGTTCAGGTTACTGGCTAAAGCTCTTGCCACCCCTATAGTGCCTTTTTTAGGCAAGGTTCAAAGGATAAAACCACCACCATAACAAATAGAAGCAGGCAAAATCTGAATGTAGTGCTACTCAATGCTAGAAGTCTAAACCTCAAAATGCACTCTCTCGAGGCACTCCTAAAAATGGAGAACATCGATATCTGTGCAGTAACTGAGACCTGGTTCAAGGCTCCAGAGAGCACCCCTGCAATACCAGGCTATGATTCTTACCACACTTTTCAGCCACAAAACCAGGACCGAAACACTAAAGGTGGAGGAGTGTCCATATTCACCAAGGATATTCACACCTCCAGGCTAGTTGCCCAACACAATGCATCTGAAATTCTCCAGGTGCAACTAACACTAGGTAAGACTGCAATCCAAATTGTAGATTGCTACAAATCCCCATTCATGCCCCAAGATTCTCACTACACCTTTCTAAACATACTGGAAAATATTAAGATACAACCAAACACCCTAATACTGGGTGATTTCAACTACCCTGCCATTAACTGGGAAAACTACTCAGGTCCCAACTCCTTTTCCCAACGGTTCTTGGAATTCATAAATTCCAATGCCCTAGATCAACTAATCCATTGTCCCACCAGGGGCTCCAATATCCTAGACCTGGTCATTACCAACATGGGAGATAGATGCTCCACACCAGTGGTCACCCCCTCATTGGTCAGGTCTGACCATAAGAAAATCACCCTTGACATCCACATCCCACCCCCTAGTAAGGAAACCTCCTTAAAAAACTTCTCCAAAGCCAACTTCAAGCTACTGAAGTCAGAAGTGACAAACTTCACAACACCCATGCAGACGGGATCTGGAAGTTCGACTGCAGAATCCTACATTAAGGCACTGTACGAGCACATCCACTCATGCATGAATCATGCCATCCCAAATAGAACCAAGATGCTCTTCTCCAAAAAAGGAAGCCAATCTGGTGGTCCCCTGCTATAAACAAACTATACAACAGAAGGAAGAAACTGTTGCAAAAAGAGGAAAATCCCAGGATGCAAAAAACTCCCTCACCAGCCTCAGTAAGAAGCTGAGATCCCTCATAAAATCCTCAAAAGCTAGTTACGAAAATAAAATTGCCAAAGATTCCAAAGACAACCACAAGGCATTCTATAGTTATGTCAAGAATCTAAATGGCAATGCTCAGATCTGCTCTGAGTTACAACAGAATGGCATTAAATATACTGATCCCAAGGATATTGCCAATATCCTGGAAAATCGATTTAGTGCCAACTTCACCCCACTCTCACCCCCTAAAGGGCCCATCTCAATACCAAAAGACTGCCAAATTCCGATAATCATGGCCACACAGGTAGAAACCGCACTCTCCAAAGCTAAGAATACAGCATCCATGGGACCAGATGACATCCCAGGCTGTGTACTACATGAACTACAAAATGAACTGGCACCTCACCTAAGTGTGATGTTTAATCATAGCCTCACCTCAGGCTTCGTGCCCACTGAGTGGCGCACAGCTACAGTTATCCCGCTCCACAAGGGAGGATCCACTTGGATCCTGGGAACTACTGTCCCATCAGTCTGACAAGCCTGATTTGCAAGGGCATGGAACGCATTATCATGGAACTTATAAACAAAGACATTGGCAACCTTCAAACACTAGACCCCACCCAGTTTGGGTTTGTGAAGGGCCGATCTTGTCTCCTGAATCTGACTTGACTTCTTTGAATCAGTCTCCAGAGCTGTGGACGAGGGTACATCAGTCCACACAGCCTATCTGGACCTCACCAAAGCCTTTGACACCATCCCCCACTCTGGAATTATAGATAAACTTACTAAGCTGGGCATAAATCCCTACGTCACTTGATGGGTTGCTAACTGGCTTATTGACAGAACCCAGACAGTAAAAATAGCCGACTCCAAATCCAGCTCCAGACAAGCGACAAGTGGAGTACCTCAGGGTTCAGTCCTGGGACCACTCTTGTTTGGCATCTACTTCTCTGAAGTGCAGGCCAACACTAAGGGACTCTGGCTAACAAAGTTCACAGATGACTGCAAACTGGGAGCCATTATTGAATCCCCAAATGATGTGGATATTCTACAAAAGGGCCTTACAGAAACAGATGCCTGGTGTCAGAACCATGGGCTCAAGCTTAATGCCAAGAAATGTATAGTTATCCCCTTTGGAAAAAAACATGTACCCATGAATTACCACATAGGTGGCAGGACACTAAACATTGAAAGTGTGATGAGAGACTTAGGGACACAGGTGGACAGTGGTCTCACTTTCGATAACCACATTGCCACAACAGTCAGGAAATCCTTCTATGTGGCACACCTCATCACTAAGGGCTTTTCATCCAGAAAAAAGGAGGCCATTGTCCCACTGTACTTAAACCTCATTAGACCCATTATAGAGTATAATGCCCCGTTTGGTATGTACCTCACAAGACATCTGCAACAGCTTGAAAGGCCACAGAAATACCTCACTAAAAGAATCACAGGCCTAAAGCAGATGCCATATACTGACCATCTAAAAAAAACTCCAGCTATACTCTGTGGCATATCGTCTACTCAGAGGTGATCTCTGCTTAACATACAAGGCCATGTCAAGCCCTGAGCTGTTGGACATTCTCCACTTAAAGAAATCCCAATCCCTCAGAGCCACATGCTCGAGGAATCTAAACCTTGTCATCACAATGAACAAAACATGCTGGAGGGATAGGTTCCTGACCCAGAGACTCCCCATACTCTGGAATAGACTGCCCATACATATCAAGCAGAGTGCCTCTTTGGCCCTCTTCAAAAGGAACATTGATGATTGGATGGGAGATAGGAAATTCACCCCTGGGATCATTTCAGTCGCCCTGCTAGACAGGGGCCTGGAGAAGTAAATATTGTGGGAAGAAATATCCAGGGAATTGTTATGGCTAGGCTTGCATAGGCCCTAGGGCCGATAGCCTAGTACCAACCTATGAACCTATAAAAGGATATGGCATGCATGGTAAATGATGTCGAATAGTACTGAAGCCTGTTAATTCATTAAAAGAACTCTTCTTAAATATGTGAGCTTCCTATTTGAAGTTAATGAATGTTCCGCATTTTTCCCACTTGTTCCACATTGTGAGAATCAGTGTTCCACATTTTGGGGATGAAAGATTGCCGACTATGATGGTCACTAAATAATGACAGACATTTACATTTCAGACTTTACATTCCCGAATTCCTAGTCTTTACAAAATGCATGGTAATGCAAAACCTGTTTTCTAATGACTTTCAAAGTATATAAGAACAATATTTACTATATGTCCCTGAGAGTGTATCTTTGCCCCCATTATTTTTGGCTGTCTCTCTGATTCTTAAGCTAAGAGGTTGAGAGCCATGGGGAAGGCCCCTGTATCAGAACCTTCATCCATGAATCAGCACCTTGAAATACATTATTTTGTCTACTACTTAGTACTTTTTACAATGCTAGGTGATTGCCAGAAGTGGATTTTACTTAGGGATACGGACGCAGAATGGAATATTCAGCAGTTGGTGATTCTGGGTGTTAAAACTTCCATGTTCAATACTGTTCCAGATTCAAAGGGTCTGTTATGTATTTATTGTATTCTTTTTTGACAAATAGCCATGTTAAATACTAATGAATCATGTTAGAGCATGAACATAATTTTTGTAAGTATGAGGAAGCAATTATTTTAATTAACACGAGATAAGCCTGATAAAGTTACTAGTAAATATTTCACGTTACTCATTTTTTTCATATCACAGGTAATGTTATGTTCCATATTTTTGAGACAGAGGCAGTTGGTAGAAGAAAGAAAATGGCAAGTTGAGTCTAATCACACTAAAATGACCATTGCTGTTTCTTGGTGGGAAAAAGGTTTCTGAAAAGCTCCAGCTTGAAGTTCATTGCTGTGACTGGTGGTTCTTTCACTTTTTTTTCTGGCAGTGAACTTGATAGATCTGTAGGTTGTGGTAACAATACACACTCTGACATCTGGCTATATCCTGCTAGACTGCCAACAAATAAATTACATCCCTTATTATCCTGGGTCAATATCTAAGGAACTTCAATCCTCACTACTGATCCAGTATGAGTCAATCACTTAAACAGAAGTAATATTTCGTAATTTTCCCCTAAGAGAACAACAGGAACACACACTGTTTTCCCTGGGACTGTACACTATACTTCTGTCCACCCCAATTGCATTTTCTTATTATACACTTCAGGGCAATGTATCCCAGTTTAAGACCTCTGATACACTCACAGTCAAAGTAAATTTAAGTCTTACACATCCAAATACTTCTGGGAAAGCCTGACACAGATTTCCAGTTATTTCCCTTCTAAAAAATAATACAGTAATGCTGCCACCAATCAGTGTCTTCATGCCCTGCCAAAGGGATGTCCAGTTATGAAAATTAAATATCAAAATAAATGATAGCTAAGACCAGAACAGCCAGGCCTTTGTGGGAGACCCGGAGAGTAGCAAATTGGTATAAACTCTCTAATATCTAAAGAAAAATGCTGATTTCCAGCCACAATGTGAAAAATACTGATTTCCAGCCACAATGTAAAGTAATGAAAAAAAACTAAATAATAAATAAAATTATTACAAGAATGTAAATCAATAACTTTCAAAAAACACCAGAATTCAATCACTGGAAATGTATAATTAAACTGCAGGACAGGAGTCTATTATTCTAGAAAAAAAACTCTATCTTAATAACTAAACTTTCCTAATCTAAATAATACTGTCCCTGATCTAATCTAATGCATAATAGCAAGGCAAAAACAGGCTTACAGTTTTAGGCGAGTTCTCTTTCACGGGTGTCCACTGACTGCACAGCACTGTAACTAAATGTGCTTCACAAACTGCTGCACTTAACAAACTGCAGTCTCAACTTTCTTATTTTTAGCAATAACAGACAGCTGTTTGTAAAAGTTCTTTTCCTGTCAATCAACTGTTTAAATAATCACTTAGCACCCAGGAACATTCTAATGACATCATCTACTGCTCAGCTGATTCTCCACAGTACTTTAGAATGTCCCTCATAAACATGTGCAATTAGAAATGTATCAAAACCCTGGCAGATTCTTTAAACATTCTGTTTAAACAGAGAAATATTCAACACTTAACTTATTTACATTTTCACAATTAGGCATGCTGGCATACAATACAAGTTACTATGAGAATATTCACAAATCTGACAGACATGCTAACACAGATGAGTGTTTTCATTTTCTTCACATAGTTTGGGGGGAATTTAATAAAGCCTACATGGATTTATTTTCCATGTAGGCATAGTGGCACACTGTTTACATGAAAGTAAGCAGATGTGCGATCCAGCAAATGGAGCTGAGGGGCATGCACGAGTGCATGAACACCATGGAAGTGTCTGTGACATGCAAAACACCTCATAAGCAGGTGAATTGCATACAAATGAGGGTTGTGGAGTGATCCAGCAAACAGATAGTAAGTCCTGCAAACCCTGTGTTGGTGTCCATAATGTACACAGAAAAGTTTCATGCACAGGATGCTAAAATGACATCAGGGGCTGTAAAAGCATATTTAGAGTGTCAAAAATAGCATAGTGGGCACAGATATGTGCAAAACTAACAACCGTGTGTCCAATACCAAATGGAAAATAATGTAAAATAATTTTTTATAATACCCTGGCTATGTTTGTACAGTGTTCCGCAGTGCGTAAACATGCCTTTATGGGAAAAAAATGTAAAAAAAGTGTAAAAACCACAATTTGTGAGTTTGTAAGAGTAATGCATTACAGGGCCCTGTGTGGAGTGTGTACAATGTTACACAGCTGTGGTTGCTAATGAGGCAGGGCCTGGAACTGTGTAGTTTCCAGGTTCTGTGCATGGATCTGTATGCAAATGAGCTGAGGTTACTGAATAGCACAAATGGGTATCTGTGTCTTCAGATCCCATCTGTGTAGACACAGAACCATGTTGATGTCCACAAAAGAGGTAACTCCCATCAAAGGGGGTGTATCCAATTGCTTGTAAGCTCATTGGAGCTCATCAGCACCTGTTTGCATGGCACTTTGGTAAAAACTCAGTTCCCACTAATTACCACATCTCATTACCAAAGGTTTTGGATCCAGGAAGAAAGAGGTCATCACCTTTATCTCTCTACTCTTCCCTCATTAGACCAGTCTTTGAGTATAATGCCTCATTTGGCATGTTCCTCACTAGACACCAGCAACAGCTGGAGAGGTCACAGAAGTATCTCACAAAGAGGATCCTAGGTATTAAACACGTGTCCTACACAGACAGACTCAAAAGGCTCCAGCTATTCTCTGTCTCATATCGCCTACTTAGAGGTGATCTCTGCTTGAGTTACAAAGCCAGGTCTTGCCCATCTCTGTTAGAAATGCTCCATCTAAAGAAATCCCAATCCCTCTGCACCACACGCTCCAGAGACCTCAACCTCAGTACCACAATCAACAGTACATGCTGGAGGGACAGGATCCTCACCCAGAGACTGCCTATGCTCTGGAATAGACTTCCCATACATGTCAAGTAGAGCACCTCACTGACCATCTTCAAGAGAAATCTTGAGTGGATTAGTAATAGAAAGTTCACTCTGGGGATCACTCCAGTTGCTCTACTTGATAGAGGCACTGGGAACTAACATCAGGCAGCACAATGCCAGGGCACTTCTATTAGCTAGGCTTATAAAGGCTTCAGGGCCATTAGCCTAGTACACACCTGTGAACCTATGAACACTTCTGAGCTGAGCAGGGGTTGTGTACACTGGCTTCTAAGATGTGTTTACCTCTGAGGTGCATGTTTCATCCTGTTTGCATGGTGCACCGCTGTACTGAGCATGACCTTCCATGGGACTTTGTCTATGGACTGCTAAGCTCTGTTTATCTTTGCAGCATGGGTTTGTGCAGTGCACTGCAGTGCTCAGCAAGGATGACTGTCAAAAAAATAACTGGCTGAGAAAGTCAATGATATATTAATTACCGATGAGCCCTGTGTCACTTAAACTAGGGCTATTAAAACCCCTTTGTGATGTACTTAGTAGGTAGAATTCATCATAGCTAGCTAATCACACATGATACACCTACAGCAGAGCACTACAAAGTTTTCATACACCCTGCAGTTTGATTTTTCCCCTATACTCTCCACCATTGGACTACAGATTTGGGAATTTTAACTGAGAGAATGCTAGGGGCTGCTGCAGGTCTGCTACATATGCACATGCTAGATCCTGAGGTCAGTGCAGCTGCTGATGATGCTGACCATAAGCATAGACTGAAAAGAAGAGTTTTCAGGCCCAGGGTAACCTACCAGGAGCTACATGAGCTGGAAATTGTAGAGCACTACAGGGCGGACAGGGACTTACTACAAGAACTCACTGAGCTCTGCCGTCCTCAACTCAGACTCGGACCCAACAGAGGGGAGCCCATCCCAGTGGAAACAATTTATGTGTAGCCCTTAGGATGCTTGCTACAGGTACTTTCCAAAGACCAACTAGAGGACATGATGGGGGTCTCACAAGCATCTGCTTCCGGGGTACTCCATTTCCCGGATGCCATGCTATCACATACCATTGAGCATATTTATTTCCCCCACACCCCTGAGGAGAGGGCCAACAATATGCAACTCTTCTACCATGTAGCACACTACCGTGAGGTACTGGGTACTAGAGATTGCACTTATGTACACATCATGGCACCACTTGATGAGGGTAGAATCTACGTCAACCACAAGGGGTACCATTTCATCAACTGCCAGGTTGTGAGCAATGCCCAGGGCATTATCTTGAATGTGTGTGCTGGCAGTCTTGACAGTTATCATGACTCCCATATCTGGCATGCATCATAGCTGTATCAGATGTTTGCTAGGGAAGGCATCCCACATGGTCATTTACTGGGGGATACTGGCTACTGGCATTGGAACCATGGATGATGACACCCATCAGAGATGCACACACACCCATGGAAAAATGCCATAATGAGGCACACACACAAACTAGGAACACCATAGAGCATGTGTTTGGGCTGTTGAAATCGCAGTTCTGGTACCTTGATATATCTGGTGAATCCCTGCAGCACTCTCCAGCCACATGTGCACAGATCTTCACAGTATGTGCCATGCTACACAATATGATCCTGCATAAACAGCTGCAGCAGGATCAGCAAAGGGAAGGGATACACAGTCCGTCACCAGTATCTAGGTCACCGCAGCCCACAAAGGGGGACTCGGAGGAGGAACCACCTGAGGCTTTCCCTGTAGGCAGATGTAGATGTGCCCAATATGCCCTGGCCTTGACCAAGAGATGATGCATAGCACATGCACTGACATTCTAGAGCCCTAGGGACTGACACCTTACTCTGACTCGCCTACATATTAGTAAAAATTATACCAGCCAGACCACACAACGTACCTCACCATTTATTGGTTGTGGACTGCATGCATCAGACAGAGGGAGTCCAGAACTACAGGTCTGTCAACTGCTGCATTTGCAAGGTAAGTCACTCTCCTTACAATACGGTAGCATATGTATGGACCTGTGGCATGTACGCAAGGGAATATAGTGGGCTATATATAGTGTGCTACTAGGCCACTTACAGAGATCTATATTATAGGTTCATAGTTAGATACTCGGCTATCTGCCCTAGGGCATTTATAAGCCTAGCCCGAGTGTATTTGGCTTTCGCCTCCCTATTAGATTAGCCTACTGTGCCTCTGTATAGTAGGTCACAGAAGGTAGCCCTTTAAGATTAGTTTACTGTGCCTCTGTCGAGCAGGGACACAGAAGAGATCCCAGGGGTGAATTTGCAATTTCCCATCCACGCGTCCAGATTTCGCTTGAAGAGGGTCAGTGAGGGGCTATGTCTAACATGAATTGGTATTCTATTCCAGAGTGAGGGGAGCCTCTGGGAAATGAATCTGTCCCTCCAGCATGTCCTATTTATTTTTGTGCTGAGGTTTAAGTCCCTGGATGAGGTTCAAGTCCCTGGAGCATGTAGCTATAAGGGATTTGGATTTTTTGAGGTGGAGCATGTCCATTAATTCTGGGTTAGACATGGCTTTGTACGTCAGGCATAGATCGCCTCTGAGTAGGCGGTAAGCAACTGAGTAGAGCTTGAGTTTTTTTTAGTTGAGCTGCATAGGACATCTGTTTGTAGCCCATGATCCTCTTGGTGAGGTACTTTTGGGGTCTCTCCAGTTGCAGGTGTCGGGTAAGGTACATCCTAAAAGGGGCATTGTATTCAATTATGGGCCTGATGAGTGACAAGTAGAGGGGCACAATGACCTCTCGATCTAGATGCAAACCCTTTCGTGATAAGGTGGGCTATATAGAAGGTCTTTCTAACCACTTTGGCAGTGTGATTATCATAGGAGAGATTAATATCTACATTGGTCCCCAAATCTCTAATTACTTCTTCCATACTTAATGGATTACCACCTATGTGGTAATTTGTGGGCACTTTGTTTTTCCCAAAGGGGATGACTATGCACTCTCTAGCATTTAGCTTGAGGCCGTGGTTCTGGCACCATGCATCCATCTCTGTGAGACCCTTTTGGAGGATGCTTGTGTCAGCTGGAGAGTCGATTATGGCTCCCAGTTTGCAGTCATCTGTGAACTTTGTCAGCCATAGTCCCCCCATGTTAGCCTGAACCTCATAGAAGTATATACCGAATAAGAGAGGTCCCAGAAATGAGCCTTGTGGGACGCCACTTGTAACTGGTTTGGATTCGGACGTGGCACCTGTGATTCTGACCATGTGGGTTCTATCCCTCAGCCAGTTTGCAACCCATCTTGTGATATAGGGGTTGATATTTAAGCTGGTAAGCTTATTTAAGATGCTTGAGTGGGGTATTGTGTCGAAGGCTTTTGCGAGGTCCAGGTAGGCTGTGTGGACTACCTTGCCCTCATCTATGGCTTTGGTAACTGTTTCAAAGAAATCAGCTAGGTTTAAGAGGCAAGATATGCCCTTAACAAAGCCGAATTGGGTAGGGTCCAGTGTCTGGAGGCTCCCAATGTCTTTGTTTACGAGTTCCATGATTATACACCCCATAGCTTTACAGACCAGACTAGTCAGGCTTATGGGGCGATAGTTCCCGGGGTCCACTGTGGTGCCACCTTTGTGGAGTGAGACCACTGTAGCTGTATACCATTCTTTGGGTACATATCCTGTAGTAAGGCTAAGTTTGAACAGTGACTTAATGTGAGGGTTCAGTTCTTCTTGGAGCTCGTGTAAGACACAGCCTGGGACACCGTCTGGTCCCATAGATGCTGTGTTTTTTGCTTTGGAGAGGGCAGCTTTCACCTGTGCATCTGTGATGACAGGGAGGTTACATTCAGTTGGGATAGGCATTTGCTCCTTTGAGGGGGAAGGGGGGGAGAATTTAGCACTGAATCTGTCTGCCAGGATGTTGGCTATATCTGTAGGTTATATTTTGTACCATTATGCAACAATTCAGAGCATATCTGGGAGTTTCCACCCATATTCCTGACATAACTAAAGAAGGCCTTGTGATTATCTTTAGTGTCTAGGGCAATTTTTCTTTCGAAACTGGCCTTTGATGATTTTATGAGGGATCGTAGTTTCTTGCTAATACTGATCAGGGATGCCTTCCCTTCCTGGGATTTTGCTCTGTCATGTAGTAGCTTCCTCCTTCTGTTGTATAGCTTATTTAAGGCCGGGGTCCACCAGACAGGTCTCCCGTTTTTGGAGGAGTGAGTCTTGGTTTTATTTGAGATAGCACAATCCATGCATTCCTGCAGGTGCTCATAGAATGCAATTGTAAAGGATTCTGCGGATTGGGCTGTATTATCCTCTGGCCTGGGGGCTTTGAAGGATTCCACCTCAGTCTTGAGAAGTGGGAAGTTAGCTTTTGAGAAATTCTTTACAGTGATTTCCTTGGCTGAGGGTGGGGATGGGATATGGATGTCCAGGGAAATTAGTTTATGGTCTGATCTTACCAATGAGGGGTTTACCTCTGGTGAGAAATGTAGAGTCACCATGTTAGTGATGACCAGGTCCAATATGTTGTTCCCTCTTGGTGGGAGTGGTGACCAGTTGTTCCTTCACGTTAGAGTTTATAAATTCAAGGAACCCTTGGGCGAGGGTGTTAGGGCTCGAGTAGTTTTCCCAGTCAATGTTTGGGTAATTGAAGTCCCCCAATAACATAGTGTTTGGAGAGACCTTCATATTCTCCAGTGTTCTCAGGAATGCCAAGTGGGGTTCCTGTGAAAGGGAGGGTGATCTGTAGCAGGCTACAAACTGAAAGGCAGTTTTGCCCATTGTTAGTTGCACATGGATGGTTTCCGATGCTTCATGCAGTGCCACTAACCTGGAGGTGTAGGTATCTTTGATGAATATAGATACTTCCCCTCCTTTTGTGCTTTGGTCCGAGTTTTGGGGCTGAAAAGCATGGTATGAGTTATAACCTGGTAGTGCTGGGGTGCTCTCCGGAGCCTTGTACCAGGTTTCTGTTAGTGCAGCCTAAGACACACAGCGGGAAGTGTTAACACTTTGGAGGACAGCAAGCTGTACATGTAATTGTGGCAGCAGTGGCAGCCCTGTCATTATAGCAGAGCAAGGGTAAGGGTACCCTTTACAGTCCATTCGAGGCATGTGCTTAAGGTACATCTGTTATGCAACAGTTCCAATAGTGGAGTAGTAGGCAACATATAGTTAGGATATACGAATATGTGCAGTGTGGCCCTACCTGCAGGCCTTTGCCTTGCAAAACTGGGTAGAAGATAATTCAGTAGCAGTGTCTTATGGGAATAAAAACTGCATGACTCAATCATTAATTGCTGTCTTCACAACAATGTAATTGATGTGCAACACACTGTATTCAAACCCAGGACTGTGTGTGGCAAAATGTACTGTATTCAAGGCATTTAACAGACTGAACTATTGAGTCATTGCTGCACCAGACATACAGGCTGTGACACACATCTGCATCCATCAGTACATGCATGGCTTTCAGAGGCAGTTTTTCTGCAACAGGGTCCCAGTTGAACATATGTACTTTGCCACTGATGCCTTATCAGGTTTGTTTAAAGATGTTGTTGATAAAAGGGAACACTTGCCTGCTATCCCAGGCATCATGTACTGTCATTATTACTTATTTGGCTATCTACTAGTGTATTTTTGCATTGGTGTCCCAGGTACACTCCCATTTTTTCCATTGGGTTTAATTGCAGTCTGTCAGTGGCAATCAGTATGTTTTGCTGGAAACACCTGTTTTAATTAAGATCTGTGTGGCATAGTGGGTTATTGCAGTAGGCTGTAGTTGACAGGGGCCTGGGTTCAAAATATGGCAGAGGTGATTATTTTGTACATGTGCCTAACAATGTGAGAAAAACATGCGATCATTAAGGCTCATTACAGCTTATTTAAGTGGATTTCCGCATTGAGGCTCATTAGTTAGCTCAGCACAAATTCATGCTAAGAAATTAAAAAGAAAAGAAAAAGGGGGTGAGAGGACAGTAGTAAAATGGGGAAAAGCAGGGGGAAAACTTGGTGAAAAATAGGTAGGGATGTGCAGGAAGGGGGTAGGAAAGAACCATAGCTTTCCATTTCTTGTACAGCAACAGCTGTGCATTTTGACAGATTTTGTGGATTAATTCAGACTGTCAAACCCCAGAGAGAGGTGTTAGGACAACATAAATGTGTTGTCAAGCCAATTGGACCAAATTAGTTGTGCTGAGTTGTGAAATGGAGAGCTATGTATGGGGTGATACTGTTTTGTGAGACAGGTGTCCATATTTTTTTAGGGAGAGTGTGGAATGTTGAGGAGGGATGTAGCTACACATGGGGAGGGTAAGTCCAGTAGGAGAGGATGCAGTTGCACACAGACAAGACAGCAGACAAGGGCAGTATGTGACACATGAGGGGGATAAACACCTTGGATGGGGAGGGTGTTTAGGAATCTGAGATGCATGCACCTCCAGACGGCAGCAGTGACAGGCATCCCCACCCATGGGCAATAAACACTGCTCCTTCATTGCCCCAAAGGTGGCTGTGCTGATGGCTGAGTGCCAGGGCCAGTGTGCCTCTCCAGGTTGGCCAGTGTGCCCTCAATCTGGTGCAGGTGATGTTCATAGCTCTGATGAATGATCTTACGAACCGTGGCTGGTTGTTGCTGTTGGGTGACTACTGCCCCTTCGCCACCCCTCCTAGGAGGAGGCCGGACCCCATCCCCTGAGGCAGTTCCACCTGAATGTTGTGCAGGGGCAGCAGAGGGGGCACCACCGGCCTAGATTCTAGATGTGCCAGGACCTGGTGCCATGACCAGCTAAGGTAGGGCAGGCAGATCACCAGGAACTGGCCTACCCTGTTGTGTTGTGGTGATGGAGATATAGCAATAAGTATAGGTTAGTTATGAACATAATCATTGTTAGTAATAACAGCATGCCAGAACATTAGGAAATAACCCAGTTACATTGCAATGCATATTATGTAAAACACAACAATAAATAACAAAACCATCAGTATAACAATAGCATGCCATTAACAGTTACGGCATAAGGCCAACAAAATAGGTAATTCAACAGGATATGTTAATATGCAACCATTTTAATACATAACAATAGTACAACATATGCTCCAAAATAATGCTTAATGTAACAACATATATTAATAGTAAACAATAATAAATAAATTAAGGTAAGGGGTGGGGAGAGAGAGAGAGAAATACAGTCCATTAATACCATTATAGGCTATATAGCTGACAACAGTACTGCTAGCTATTCTACAGGTCTGTCCTTTTGTTTGTGTAAAAGTGCCCAATAGCTGCTATAGCACATACATACCTCTCAAGCTCTCTGCATGGGACAGTATGGACCAAGCAGTAACAACTGAAGGTACACACAACACAGAACACCTGCACATCAGGTGGACCTATATAATTACCAAGGTGTACTGTGGGCTGATGTAGTGATACTTTGCTATTTACATAATCATGTCAGTGATAAATCTGTGACAGAGGAATTACACACTACTAATTACATTACTTGACAGAGTGGCACTTGAGAGAGATGTATGTGTACAGTTCAGAAATTAAACAACTATCACACCTTCCTTGGGAGGCATGGGAATAGAACCTAATAGCAGTGACTGCAGAGGACTTCTGCATCAAATGTTTTAATTGACTGCAGCAACCTTTAACAGACACTCAATACATACAACCATACCAAACATTACACATTTTATTTATTTTCTTTTATTATTATTATACTTATTTCCTTTATTTTATGCTGTATTTTCACATTCCTGGTAATGATTGTAACAGTCTGTGACATCTAAACACACAACTATTTACTCATAATGTGGGCTTACCTCACCCATTTATCTGTAGTTCCTGTGGATATAAAATCTGCAGTCATTACATGACTGATAGTGTAATATTTAGTTCCTCATATCACTGGACTTGAACCCTGGCCTGTGTGTGGCAAAATGTACTTCATACAGACAACTGAACAAACTGAGCTACTGAGTCATTGCCAATTGCTGACTGACTGATAGTTGCCTAGAGCTCACCTGGAACCAAAATATGACCTGGTAATAGTAGTGCAATTTTATACTAGACTGCAGTGAAAGTTCAACACACATGAATGAAATTCAAGCATGACAGAGATACTAGGTAACCTATGCATTACTACATAGAATGCAGGTGTAAACAATATATTGCTAGTAAGTTGAGATATCTGTGATCAACAAATATCAGATTATGGGTTATTCTGTGCATTCTACAGCAATTACACTGTTATACTTGACTGCAGCACCATACCTCACAGCCTGAATGGATATAGATGACATGCAATGGTGAAAAAAGGCCATCCTGATGTACACAATTTACCTTGGTGTTATTGGTATTGGTCCATGTATTATTGCAGAACAGTTGTCATAATTCATTTCTTACAAAACTGCTCTGAATCTACACTTATTGCACACCAGACTTTATTGGATAAACCTTCATGCAGGTGCTGGTATTTTCATGTTTTTATTGCAGAACATTTGTCATAATTGAATTCCTGCAAAACAGACCTAATTCCACACTTATTGCACAACGGACTTTATTAGAGATGCCTTCATGCAGTTACTGGTATAGTTTCCAGTTTTTATTGCACAACAGTTGTCATTATGCAGGTGTTGCAGTGCAGCTGTGATTCCACAGTTATTGCACTACAAACTTTATTAAATAGTCTTTATTATGGTTAATGCTTTAGTCTTCCATACTTATTGCACTACAGTTGGCAGTATGCACTTATTGTAATACACCTGCAAGTCCACATTCATTGCAATGCAATCTTTACTGTATATACCTAATAGCGATTACTGTTTTACTCTTTCTTGCTTATTTGACAGTAGATAGCAAAATACATCTGTTCTCACCACACTCATGGCACAACCTTGCCCAAGCACCCAGCATGCACCTCAATGTTGTGAGCCCTCTCCACTGCAGTTGTTGGGAGAGAAGCACACCATTATATATACCAGTTTATCAGACATTCATATTACGTATTGATGCAACAATGGTAAAATTACTTACAAACTTGTGGGGAATTTCCTGCCCCAGCTTCTCAGACCCAGTTGTCCAAGAGATCTCCCTTTCTACACTTGAGGTCATCATTGTGGTGACTAACCTGCTCACCTGTGAGGGGGATACCTGTCACACTGGTGAGTTCATGTGCCAACCGGTCCCAGGCCTCCATTTTGCACTTTAAGCCCTGGAACCCTTCCTGCAGCAGTTGGTCATCATGGTCTTTCACCAGGAGTCCAACCATGACCCTGGACTTTCGAATGTCCCACCACTGTGCCCGAAAGTGCTCACCCTCTCCAACACCAGCCATAGTTACTACATAGGTAGAACTCCAACAGATTATACTGTATTCCTGCCTAGTGAGCTTAATATAGCCTGTTTTCCTCCCTTAAATGCCGTTGGGCAACATTTAAAAATGCATCATGTTGCTTAGCAGCACACAAACCAGCTCAGCCAAGCAGTGCTTCATGGTGCTCAAACCAACCAAGTGGTGCCAAGCAGTGCATAAACATCAGCAGTTATTTTGTTTATGCAGTGCTTAGCAGATCTTAGCTGAGCACAGCAGGCCAGAATTTCCAAATAATTTGCATAATTTGTATTTTGAAAATATATGCTTACTTGCCCTTCTATATTCAAACCCTGCACCTACTGCACATGAGGCCGTAACTCTACCCATTTAGTTACATGGAATTCTGCTATACCTTTACATATACTTCTGAGCTACCTGTAAGCACTGATATCACTGCACCATGCCATGCAAACCCACTCAGATATGCTTAAACTTAAATTAAATAATTAAATTCATATGATTTCTATTTTTAGATGTCTAGCAGATGTCTTGGCACCACTTAGCATTGCTGCGCTCAGCACCATGCAAACATGCTTTTTTAAAAAAATAAATAAATTAAATTAGATTGATATAATACAATTAGACAGTGCAGAATGTGTGTTACTCATTTGCTGACACAGCACCACCCTCCCTACACTAATTCAATAACCATGTTCCACGGCTCTCCCTTGGTAATGCACCATGAGTAATATGCATGGCATGCTGCTGAGGGGGGACCATGTATATGGACACAGTAACATTCCATGTAGGCTCTACACTATGCCTACATGGATTTTATTAAGTCATGAGGTTTACTTTTTACTATTTGGCTTAGTGGGAAACAACATGGAGCTACCCTATTCCAGCAAGTGGAAATATATTACTGTGGCAGTTTTTTTTTATTCTCATTGACACTTTAAAATTATAGAGAATGTGAGGTTCATTTTTTGGTGGTGGTGAAGTACAAATGTTAATGTCAGTTTCAGAATCACTTCTGAATGATTATTGCCATGATTTGTTGGGGTGATGAATATAGTCATTATAATTATGTGCTTATGCCACAGTCAGAGGTAGTGTACCATACAGAGAGAGAATGAGGCACCCTTACTGTGCTCCAAAGATTCATTGGAGTGAAAGTTCAAATCTAGACCTATGTAGAAATATTTCATTCTAGGCTTGTAAGGGTCCTGAGGTCATTAGCCTAGTAACCTCCTATGGTCCTATACCATCTCAAAAGGGGCACATTCCACTTTGTCACAATAAATGTGTTTTATACTGTCTCTGGGGAATTAGCAAATTAATTCTTATGTGCAGCTAGTAAATGCAGCATGTTAAAATGCTTTTGTCATCACAGTCCAGCACTATACCTGGTTTCCAACTAGGAGCTGATTGACCTCTAATGTTTAATATATGTATGTATACTAACTAAGTTGTCATTATATCAAAAGTGAAATTTCTATACATTTCATTAGAAATCTGTGTGTGTGTGTGTGTATATATATATATATATATATATATATATATATATATATATATATATATATATATATATATATGTGTGTGTGTGTGTGTGTGTATGGGTCTGCTTGAGTAGACTGAAACTCCATTAAATCAACTTTTTCTTAACCGAGACAACTATACTGATAACTTAGTTTAACAAATGTTCACATCACCAGTTTTTTAATCCAGGAAAGGAGGCAGTTGTCCAACATAAGAAACAAATACACCGAAGCACGTCAGACCCACCCAACTGGGTGCTTTGTCCTCCACACCACTCCTTTCTAAATATACCAACTCCAAGATTGCACTATAGAGGGGAAAAGGGTACATTTCCCCATGTTGACCTATTGTGCTTTTAGACTTGACTTTTCAGCTGGCCACCTGTATTATAAATTTTACTTTTGACACTCGTCCTAGTCTCATCTCATTTGGTCATTCTACTGGGAACTGAGAGATTCCCTTAAGACTTGAGAAGCTTAAGTTACTTTCTGTTTAATGCCATCTCACTCACTTAGTACACACTGCAAACTTTGGAGTACAAACACTTTTTTTCATCTTATTTCTAAAACCTATAACGTGGGACTGGGCTTCCAATCACTAGTAAGTCCAGGAATTGGTTATCTTGAATCAGCTTGGGATTATTGCTTCTGTTTTACTCCTGGTGAGAGAAAGAGCAGAGGGACATTGGTTCCTACTGATCTCTGATAGTCACTGTACATGGGACTTCAATGTTAGGGTCTGGTTGCATTTCTTTGAGAATAACACAAGCACTCAGGTCACTCCACAGCAAGTACAAATATGACTCAGTCATTGTACATGCCGGTGTGAATGACCTGAGACTTACCTCCCTGGACTACATGAAAAGAGACATAGAGGAGCTCTCTGATTATGTAGCCCAGGCCGGTATGACCCTGACCCTGAGCAGCATCTTACCCTCACCAAGAATGATGCCACAGTACAAAGACAAAATGATCAGTTTTAACAATTGGCTTAATTACTGGTGTCATTCTAAGGGGATCCAATGTCGGTCTGCTTGGGATGACATGCTTGACAAGCCACGCTGCTTCGCAAGGGATGGCTTGCACCTGTCACCCCTGGGCTTCTGGATATTGGCCAAGGCTCTTGCCACCCCCATAGTGCCTTTTTAGGCAAGGCTCAAATTCAAACCTACCTCCCTAGAAAACACAAGTGGAAAAAACTAAGGGTAATGCTGCTCAATGCCAGAAGTCTAAACCTCAAGATGCACGCCTCGAAGCCCTTCTCAGTATGGAGAACATCGATGTCTGTGCAGTGACTGAAACCTGGTTCAAGGCTCCTGAGAGCACCCCAGCACTATCAGGTTTTACCTCATATCATGCTTTCCGGCCCCAAAACTTGGACGAACCACAAAAGGAGGGAGTATCCATATTCATCAAAGATACCCACACCTCCAGGTTAGTGGCAATGCGATGCATCGGAGACCATCCAGGTGCAACTAACCATAGGCAAAACTGCCTTACAGTTTGTAGCATGTTACAGACCACCCTCTCAAACTCAGGAACCCCACACAGCCTTCCTGAAGACACTAGAGAGTATGAATGTCTCTCCAAATACCATTATATTGGGAGACTTCAACTACCTAAACATAGACTGGGAACATTACTCAAGCCCAACACCCTAGCCCAAAGGTTCCTAGAATTCATAAACTCAAATGCAGTGGAACAACTGGTCACCATTCCCACAAGAGGAGACAATATACTAGACCTGATCATCACAAACATGGGGACAAAATGCTCCACACGGAGTATATCCCTCTTTGGTGAGATCAGACCATAAATTAATCTCACTGGAAATCCACATCCCACCCCACCTGCACAAAAGACCACAGTGAAGAACTTCTCAAAAGCCAACTTCACACTTCTTAAGACTGAAATGGTATTCTTCAAGGCCCCTGGGCTAGTGGAAACCACAACCCACACTGCTGAATCC
Source organism: Protopterus annectens (assembly GCF_019279795.1). Taxonomy (NCBI): domain Eukaryota; kingdom Metazoa; phylum Chordata; order Ceratodontiformes; family Protopteridae; genus Protopterus; species Protopterus annectens. Next base: position 663,401,500 of record NC_056749.1, on the reverse strand, counting down.
TTTGCAAATGCCTTCTACGGGCACCTTCAAGAATGCATGGATCATGCAATCCCAAATAAAACCAAGACCCATTCCCCCAAAGGCAGGCACCCGGTCTGGTGGACCTCAGCCATAAACAAACTCTACAACAGGAGGAGGAAGCTACTACATGACAGAGCAAAATCACTAAAAGGGAAGGCATCTCTGATCAGTACTAGCAAAAAACTACGATCACTCATAAAATCATCCAAGGCCAACTTTGAGAGAAAAATCACAAAAGACACAAAAGACAATCACAAGGCCTTCTTTAGCTATGTTAGAAACCTGGGTGGAAACTCCCAGATATGCTCAGAGTTAGTCCAAAATGATACAAAATATACTGAACCCACTGACATTGCCAACATTCTGGCAGACAGGTTCAGTGCAAATTTCTCCTCCCTCCCCAAAAGGAGAAATAACTATCCCAGCAGAGTGTAGCCTCCCTAACATCTCAGATGCCCAGGTGAGAGCTGCCTCTCTAAAGCTAAAAACACACCATCAGTGGGAGCTGATGGTGTGCCGGGCTGTGTGCTACATGAACTCAATGAGGAACTAAACCCACACATAAGGCTGCTGTTTAATCTTAGCCTTACTACAGGATACGTACCCAAAGAGTGGCGCACTGCAACAGTGGTACCACTTCACAAAGGCGGTGCTTCTACGGACCCTGGAAATTACCGCCCCATAAGCTTGACGAGCCTGGTCTGCAAAACTATGGAGAGGATCATTATGGAACTCATAAACAAAGACATTGGGGATCTACAGACATTGGATCCTACCCAATTTGGCTTTGTCAAGGCAGATCCTGCCTTTTGAACTTGATTGACTTTTTGAAACAGTCACTAAGGCCATTGATGAGGGTAAGGCAGTTCACACAGCCTACCTTGACCTTGCTAAAGCCTTTGACACAATACCCCACTCGGGCATCATAGACAAACTCACCAGCTTAAATGTAAACCCATATGTCACAAGATGGATTGCAAACTGGCTCAAGGACAGAACCCACAGGGTCAGAGTTGCTGGAGCTATGTCAGACTCTAAGCCTGTCACAAGCGGTGTCCCACAGGGCTCAGACCTGGGACCCCTCTTGTTTGGCATTTACTTTTCCGAGGTACAAGCAAACATAGGAGGATTGTGGCTGACAAAGTTTGCAGATGACTGCAAACTGGGCCATAATTGATACTCCAGCGGACACAGATATCCTTCAGAGAGGCCTCATAGAAATGGATAATTGGTGCCAGAGCCATGGCCTTAAGCTGAATGCCAAAAATGTATAGTCATACCCTTTGGGAAAAACAAGGTTACCCACAAATTACCAAATAGGTGGTAATCCACTGAGCACAGAAGAAGTAATCAGGGACCTTGGGACCCAGGTTGACAGTAGTCTGTCATTTGACACTCACATTGCCAAAGTGGTTAGGAAGACCTTCTATATTGCCCACCTTATCATGAAGGGTTTCTCATCTAGATCAAGGAGGTCATTGTGCCCTGTACTCATCTCTTATCAGGCCAATGATTGAGTACAATGCCCCATTTGGGATGTATCTTACCCGTCACCTGCAGCAGCTGGAGAGACCCCAAAAGTTCCTCACCAAGAGGATAAAGGGTCTTAAACATATGTCATATGCTGCCCGACTGAAAGAACTCCAGCTCTCTTCAGTCGCATACCGCCTACTCAGAGGTGATCTGTGCCTAACATACAAGGCCATGTCAAACCCAGATTTAATGGACATGCTCCACCTTAAAAATCTAGATCCACCAGAGCCACGAGCAAGAGACTTAAACCTCAACACAGAAATAAATAGGACGTGCTGGAGGGACAGATTCATCACCCAAAGACTCCCTATGCTGTGGAACAGAATCCCAATCCATGTTAGGCAGAGCACCTCACTGACTCTATTCAAGAGAAATCTTGACCAATGATTGGGAGATCGCAGATATACCCCAGGGATTACCTCTGTGTCACTACTAGACAGAGGCACAGTAAACTAAATAAAGGGCATAGTTTCTCATACTAAGGGGTGGTGAAAGCCACACACACTCTGGCTAGGCTTATAAATGCCCTAGGGCAGATAGCCTAGTACGAACCTATGAACCTGGTAGGTTCTATATGGGATATCAACAACTACAGCAGCAAGCACAGTAGAACAAAACACAAACCACCAGTCCAGGTATCCAAGATTTATTCTAGCAAAATGTCTAGTGCTTTGGCTCACAGCCTTCAAGGAGGAAAATTATACATAAACTGCACGATATATATATATATATATATATATATATGTATATATATATATATATATATATTAAATCACACCATCATTATTCATTTAACACTAAATCATTTAAATAAACACCTTATCAAATAAGAAATTTCCAGTTGCACTCTATATTCAGTTCATGGGGAATTCAAGTGCCATATTTCAGTATAAAAACTGACTCTCTATACAAAAGTCTATCTTTTATATTCACATTACCGTACTGACTAACATGTATTTATTCTAATATCATGTCTTGCAACCCCCAACTTCACTACCATGATGTTATTTTAATGTGCATTGCAACAGGGCTCTCAACTTGACCCCCTTTTAATATCTCTTATGTGCCCTTGAAGTCTTGTTTTGAATGCTCTTTTAATCTCTCCTATATAAAATTTGTTGCAGGGACATTTTAATGCATAAATTATCACTTCTGTATCACAACTATATTTATATTTCACTACAAATTTCTCTCCATTGATGTTACTAAGACTGTTCAATACAAACGTACAACTAGAAAACCTTCCACAGGGTATTGTCCCTATTAGCATGACAGCATCAAATACATTATCGGTGGGGGGAGTGAATACCTACCATGCACCACCATATCTTTTATACTTCGTCTTTTTTATGAAATACATGGAGTTTTATATATTAGCAAAATCATTTAAATTAAAAAAAAAGTAAAATCCTAATACATCCACTATCTGTCTACTCAGCAAGTTATATGTAGTAACAAAATATGTCTGTTTTCTTTCATTATTTTTTCTTTCTATTCATTTCTTATGTGAATGCATTATCAGTCACTTACCACCCTTTCTGTTCTAAATTGTTCTACACAGGTCTTCATTGTCATATCATCATTGTTATGACATATATCTCATTGAGTAGGACTTATTTACTGGTGATAGGTGTAGTTAAACAATGTCACTGGAGGCAAGACTCTCACATACAGAAGCAATGTCAAACTGGTTGTCAAAAATGTCCACACTACACCCAATATAGACTGATCACATAGGCATGGGCATGCTGAGGCTCTTAAAGGTAAACTTCCTAAACCCTGAAGGCCTCCCAGATGTACTTATGGTAAGTATCCTAAACCTCAAAAGCACTCTGCAAAAACAGCACTCACCATGATGCATATAGCCACATTTCATGGCATCTCATCTTGTAAGCCCATAAACCAACACACACAGCCCAATATTTTGGTTATATGAAATGCCCCTGTGAGAGACATGTCTCACTCACCAGGCTATGCAAGGAGAGAGTCAAGATCAGTTGATTATGAGGTGCCAGTATCCATTATATCATGCACACATTCAGGCTGTTAAACCACAGGTACCTGTATCATAGTCCATGTGGGTGTAAATGACCTGAGAAATAGCTCCCTGGACTATATGAAAAGAGACGTGATGGAGCTTTCTGACAAAGTCTAGAACTGAGCAGCATTCTACCTTCTACAAGGATGATGCCACAATATGAACAGAAGGTAGTTGACTTTAATAATTGGTCTAGTTTTGGGTGTCATTCAGAGGGGGTACAATATTTGACAGCCTGGGAGGATATGGTTGATAGAGAATGCGGCTTTGCTGGGAATGTTTTGCACCTGTCCCCTTTAGGCTTTTGAATACTGGCTAAAATCTTGTTCAGCCCCATAGTACACTTTTTAGGCATTGCCAAACTTATGAACCCTACAGCATAGCAAAACCAACCCAGGACCATCTAATCTAAAGGTCTTGCTGCTCAGTGTCAAGAGTCTAAATAAGAAACTCCACACACTGCAGGCATTCCTTAACTTGGAAAATGCAGTCATCTATGCAGTTGCTGAGATATGGTTTAAAGCTGCAGACAGTACTCTAATAGCGCAGGGCTATAATGCTTTCCACACATTTAGACCAGCTACTGCATAGGAAGGGACAAAAGGTGTGGAGGTGTCTCAATTTACATCAAAAACAAATGCACCTTAAGACTGATCAAACAGTATGACACCCTTGAGCTTCTCCATGCCAGATTACAATAGGCAAATTCTCATACCATATACTTGCAAGCTATAGGCTCCTTTATATGACCAGGAAACCAATAATACATACTTAAATCTACTGGAGATACTGCATCATCAGCCCAACACCATATTCATGGGAAATTTTATCAACCTCACTACAAAGTGGGAATCTTAAATGATCAGAAACATGCATGCCTAGATACCTGAACTTCATAAACACACACATCTAGGGTGTCTGACATTCTTTACCTGATCCTCTCAAACATGGGAGAATGTTGTATCCCTCTAGTGTAATGGCATCATTGCTCAGATTGGACCACAAAATTATCTCATTCAAGCTAAAAATAAAACTGAGGAACCCAGCTAACACTGGAACTTTTAGGAATCATTCTAAGGCAAATGTCCTATTATTAACCGACTCCCAGGCAATATTTCAAGTCCCCAAACCTTGAAAAACACCCCTGCTTATATTAAGTTGTTCACAAATACCTGTATAATCTTGTTAAGGGCAACACAGAGGCAGCTGTGCCTGTCTGGAATAAGCACAAGACAAACTCAAAAATCAAGACACCTTGGAGGAGTCTAATCATTGATAAGGTTGCTTAACAAAAGGAAGAAAATTGTGACAAAAATTAGTAAGCGCAATACCCAGCAAGTTATAAACTCCCTCATCAGTCTAAACATGTGACTTAGGTGGCTTTGCAGGCCAAGTACAATCACAAGACATACTTTAGCTATGTCCACAGCCTCAAAGGCAATAGATAACAGTGTGCTAAACTAACAGTAAATGGAGCCAATTGTATTGAGCTAGAAATTTTGACAAATGTAGTGAATGTCTAACGTAACTCCAGTTTTGTCCCCTTCTCCCCCAAGACACCCCTCAGGAAATATCCTTAAGCATATCTCCTTGCTTGTTGCAGTGCAAAAGCCAGGATTGTCAGTGTCACTGTGCAGCTTATTATCATTTGCACCAAGTTACAATGGCACAGGACTTAGTTTTAGTTGGAAAGGGTGCTGCACTTTTCAATTATGGTTACTGAATGTTCAACATTTATGTATTTCCTAGTTTTGCTGAAGTATACCATGAAAACTTTTTCAAATTACAGACTTAATGTATTTACAAAATCAATCATTCAGAGCTATAACTAGGGATGGGTGAAGGGGGTGTCTTCCCTGGGGCCAAGTTATTAGTGGGGGTGTGACTGTGCCATTGTGGCACAAGTGTAATACCAGCATTTATTCATGAAGTTATGAAGATATTACACACCAGACAGTTGGATACATTTTCCAGTACTAACATGACAATGCAGCATAAGGGAATGCTACATCCCTGAGTGTGTCTCACTTTGGTTGACATGATATACTGAAGCCATATCTGCCTGACTTAGCAGTATCTAAGGTGGATGTAAAAGAGCCCACTGCACTTCTCAAAAAGAGTAGTGGTCCTTTATATATATAAAAAGAACTCTTATTTAGAACATATTTACAAATGTAGAAATACAAATCTATTTACTTGTATTCAAAATTTCCTTTACAATCGTACTAAATTTTCATGCCTATTAGACCCCCACTCCTGTTTCCATAACCACCATCTGATTTTACTTTATGGTTACTAAAATAAATTTACAATTAAACATAATTTTATTTATTCTCTTATTACATATAAACTAAAATATTTTTCTTTAACATATTTTTAATTCTATTCTTATAATAACCATATTTAATCATATCCATGTTTATTTTATCTGCTTTTTATATCTTCAAAAAAATCTTCTTTCCATAATTTTCTCCATAGCTTTTATAATTAACATTTCAAAACATATGTACTGTAGTTTCTTCTTGTTGGTAATGTAAACATATTATATTGCTTTTCTTTTTAAATGTCATATTTCCTTTTACTGGTAATTTATCTATTACCAGTCTCCAAAAAAAAAAAAATCTTGACATTCTACTTTCTAATTACACTATTTGCTTCTTATTTTTAAGCTTTATTTTTTCATCTGTTAGATTTTTCCATGGTTTTGCATAGCAATTGTTTATCATTACATTCTTATACCCTACTGTTTTATCGCTTTCTATATTATCAGTGTTTATTTTCCACAAAAATATTTTTTCTTGTTAACATTTTATTTCTTAATTTATACATTCTTTTTCTCTTTTCCTCATTTTTACAATACCCTGAAATTTATCATACTTATATTTATACAGTTTTGCTACTAACATTTTGTCTTTTTCATTTATCCACTTTAAGAAGCAGTATATACCACTGGGTTAATTAACCATAAAAATCCTTCTTTATTTACATACAAAGCTCCTCTTTTACTGGGATTAATCTAGAACCACATATAAATGAACAAACTGTGCAATAGTTCCTTTTCAAATACTGTTGGCAACATAAATACACTTGCTAAATATGCTTTTTCTTCCATTGGTACTGAATTTGTCAAATAAACTTTTTTTCTGAATGATAATTTATATGTTATCCAGAAAAGACAGGTTTGTTTTACTACTTCTGTTGTTTTTTACCATTGAATTCTACTTAGAACTTTATTCTCAATGCTTTTACCTAACGCAAAAATTTAATTCATTGTAAAATATATACCCCTTATCTTTACTATATCACCTAAACCTTTACTTTTTTTTTATTTAAAACCATCCCTATCACGTCTAGACACCCTTTTGTGCAAATTATTCCTTCTTTTATCCAATATGGTTTTTTTTTTTTGCATTTTTTTGCAATTATTATAATGTTATTTGCAAATGTTAACAGAACTGGATTTTTCAACCATTTAGGTGTTATATACACCACCTCTTTTATTTTGTGATTTATTTCAGTACTATCATATTCATTACTTATACAAAGAGTATGCAACTCATTGGACATCCCTGTCTTACACCACTCTTAATAGGTACCTCTTGAATAACCAGGCATTTACAAGTATTTTTACTTTATTATAACTATACACTGACATGAATAATTTCCTAACTTTTTCACTTATATTGTATTCTTTCATTATTACGCAGAAGGTTTCATGTTCATCATGTTGTACCATGTTCATGTATCAAATACTGTATTAAGGTCTCCTATTGTGCTTTTCACTTCTTTTCTGCTCATAATATCTATAATTTTGCTATCATTAATAACTCTTGACAGCCCTTGCCTTTCATAATTCTTCCATAAATTTCCATTTAGTCTTAAATTTCTTTTGTATTATTTTCATAAAGATCTCATAATCACTGTTATTCAATACTCATTTTCCAGTTTTTAATTGTCTTCTATCTTCCTTCTTCCATATGAATTTAATTATTCTGCTACATAAGTTTTTGTACATAAAACCATTATTTTACCATTCAAAGTGTTTAAAATATATATTTTTTTGCCAATCCCTTACATTTTTATACATTTCATAACCTATTCCTTCTGGTCCAGCAGACAAATCTATATTTACTTGTCCTAGAAGTTTACCTAGATTATTTTAAGAAATCTCCTTTTCCAGCTATTTATTCTCTCTTTTTTTCTGTTAACATGTTTACTTTTCATGTGTTTTCACTGCCTTCCTCTTTTTCTTTAAACATTTCTTGTATATGTGGACTGCACTATTCATAATCTTTTTCTGAGTTCATTCTATTTCTATATTTACAGTTTTTATTTCTGTTAACTACCATATTCCTTTACTAATCTGCTTAAGCTTAAGTAATTTGATATTTCTCTTTCCTTATAAAAATATTTTTGCTTATGTAACAGTTCTAGTATTTTTCTTTGATTTCATTCATATAATTCTTTTTGTCAAAGTACTTTCTACCATGTCTTCCAACACATTTATATTTCTTTTTCTCATATTATATGCCACTGGGGAAAAACATGTATTTTTCCTTAAATATCACCCAGTGTTGAGACCAGTTTTTATAAAATGTTCTCATAGTAACATGATTTTTCCATAACTGTATTACTAATATCTTTCCTTCTTCATTCCATTCGTTCTCATTTATCCCTTTTATTCATTTGCCTATTTTTATATATTCCTTGTTTTCCTTCATCTCTAATCATATTGCAAGAGTATCAGAAAATTCTGTTTCAACTACCCCCCTTCTCCTATAACTAAACTGTCTGATATAAAATCTATTTTAGTTCTACACATACCCCTTTTATAAGCCTATGAATTTTTGTCTCAAAGTTTTAACATTCCACATCTTATAATTTCTAACATTTTACTTGTATCATTTCCTTTTTTTTTTACACTTGCCTCTTAAATCACAATTATAGTCTCCAATTATTTTTCACATTCATGTGATGAAATATGTTTTTCCTTTCCTTACAATTAGTATAATCATATACTGTTATAATTCTATATACTTGTTCCTTCCATTTTAAATCTACAGTGGTTAATCTTGTCATTTTTGCTAAAATTACATCTAATGTTTTTACTCTATTTCTACAGAAAATGACTCTTCTAGAACATCTCTCATTTCCCAAATTCCACATTATCTTGCTCCCCATACTTTCTCTGTAATGTTTCTTTTATTAAAAATATTTTGTCTTCTAATATAGTTACATCTACATCGCATGTATTACACCACTTCAAAATCCCTCTTTTTCATACTATATTCTTAATAGTATTAATATTTGTAGAAATCTACCTAAAATTTTCATTTTACCTTAGATTCATGGTTTCATAAGTTCATAGCTAATTACTAAGCTAGCTTTCCTAATAGGCCATTGATAACCTAGACAATTTCCCTCCCAAATGTGAGAATAAAACACTGTACCTTGTATCTTTGAGTCATATACCTTAACCATTATGCCATCTCCCAATTATTAGCTACATGTATATTTTTTTCCATTTGTAATTATCCCTTAAAAGTTTCTTTTTCTGTCTTTTACCAATTGAATTTTTTTCATTTACTACCTCCCAATGTTTGTCTTCATCACTTATTTCAGAACCTCCTTCTATGTCCTCTTAATTATAATTTTCTGATTTGTCTTTTATTTCTACTAGTTCTAAAATATATTTTGTTTGTTAATTTTCTTCTCTTTTTTTCCTTACTGTTTTCATTTTCACAATCTGTCCATAAATGTCTAATTTTATTACATTTATAACATTTCAGTTCACATTTTTGTATCATGTCCCATTTCCCCACAAATGTAACATTTTCTTTTATTACAGTTACTTATCAAATTTCCTCCTTTTCCACAAAAAAAGACACATTTTGGATAGTCCCCAGTATTTTCCAACACCCCTGTTCTCCTTCACATTTATCATGCTTGTTATATGTATTATTTTTTTCTCTTTGTATTTTTAGCACAGCATCACAATTCCAGCCACCTGTCTATAAACCTTTTTGTCATAAACTTTTGCAGTGTCCAGTACTTCTTTACATAAAGTTTTCAAATGTCCTTTCAAAGTCTCTCTTTCTACCTCTGTTCAAAATTGTGCATGAATTTTCTTTTTTTCCCCTGTCAAATGCTCTTATCACATAAGGATTCCATGGGTACAGTCATTCTTTTTTTTTCCTATTCTCAAAGAAATTTCCATTGAAAAGATAGTCTCAAATATAATGTCACAAGATGTCTCTGTTAATAAGAATAAATGGTCTTTCCTCATGTGCTTTTACACCCAAAGAAGCTATTAAATTGTCCCATATTTCATACCTGTTAATTTCTTTGTCATCTTTACTTTGAATCCTTACCACATACTTGCATTTTTCATTTACTTCTGCCTTCTTTTCTTCAGCTACTAGCCTTCTCTTACTTTCTCTACATATGTTTTTTTTCTCTCTCAAAACTATTTTTCAGGATGGTCTCTGCATCCTCTTTTTGTATTTGGTTTTATAATGTCCCTCCAGGAAACATCTTTATTTTCTGGCTTACATTGAATTACCATTTCTTCAAGTAAATCATCCCACAGCCCTCCGATCTGGAGAGCTGTAATTACAGGTACATTATTTGCTGCCTCATCTCCATCGGGCAGGTTTCTTTGAAACATCTGCACACCTTCTCTGTTTTCAATATTCTCATTCTCCTTTTCTCATACCTATTCATCATCTCCTCCTCTCTCCATCTGTGTTCCTGATTTTCTGGTATGTCTCTTACCTGGAATGGAAGCAGAAAGTGCTCCTGCAAAATAGGTCTTGATCACAACATTGATAAGATATGTTCCCCAATGCCCCGTTCAAATTTCCCTTAGCTAGTATGATGCCACTTTTTGGTGTCCCATGAAAAGAGGCATTGGCCTAGTCGGATTATCCCAGTCAAAAATGTGTAAATAAGTGCTGATACTATATTTTTCTGCTTGTGTTTTTAGTTAGAGACATTAGTTAGAAGATGCATTGTTCTACAGCTCGCTACTGCTCACATATTTCATCATTTTTTTTTTTTGGTTCTCAAATTTTAGGTTAAAGGCGCATCAGATTTCCTATCTATAGCTCTGGATTCAATCTTGACACTAGTATATCATTTAAAACAGCCTAGCAAAAATAAATACATGTGATTAAGATATTTCATGTTTATGCAGGAAACTGTTCTTGTATATTAGCAGTAACTTTCAAACCATTATAGTATATGATGCAGTATATGACATAGTAACATTTTTAAGTAAATCAGATGTGTCACTGTTACCTTGATATTTAGTTAAGCACAGCAGACAGGTATTGTATGTTTCACTGTCCCTCACTAAATGTCATCCAATATATTATTAAAATATATGTTCATCTCTTAGGTTTTGTGTGCTACGTTCAGTGCTGCATTGTTAGGTATTCTGAATTGTTAACAGTAGGGCACCATAAACCGATACTCATCAATCTGGTGGAACTCAACTGTTAAACATGATACAGAGAAAGAGAGGGACTTTTTTCTTAACAGCACCTAGAAAGAGTTCTCTGTAGGTGTAACATTTTAGTGCTACTGCTCTCATTCATTTGAAATGAATAAATAAAGAAATACAATAAATAGGGGTTTCTTCCTCTCTTCAGTTGACCTTAGTTGTGTTGCAGTCATTCTTTCAAAGAAGAAAACATGTCATCAGGATGTTATTTCTGGTTAGCAATGAAGTTTTCTGTCCTTAGTTCCTCAAAAAAGACTTTCTTGTGATGAAAAAGAAATTCTGAAAATATAGCCAGCCATCTTTTGACATGTCACCAAATGCTAATTCATGGCGTGAGTAACTATGCAGTCTGAAAGCATGGCTTTTAGAAATCCTGACTTCTGAGTTTTATAAATATATACCTATAAATGACTATCATAATTAACCGTTCTTTGTTCAGTAGTAATAAAGTAATTTTAACCTCAGCTTTAAACATACAAACATTAGGACTATGAAACATACTGACCATTTAAGGTTTTTCTTATGTAATGATTATATATACACACACACACACGCACACACACGTGGGAATTCCAAAAATTCTTTTTGGAATTCCAAAGTTTTTGAAGCATTTAAGGTGTATTGGTCACCTTCAGTAGCATCTTTTATAGGCAAGTTTCGTCCCACAGCAATTTGTTCTTGTGACGATAGAAGGTACTGCCAGCACAGCTAGCTGAAAATTTATAAATAATTGTCATTTGTGAATATCAAATTGATTTATTCAAGATGCTTGTGTTACAAATGTATTAGAACTGTACGCCATGTACATCAAACTGATTGTACAGATGTTTGTGTTGAAAATGTATGTGTAAAGTCCTTGTGTGTAAAATGTATCAATAGTGTGCCCTACTAGAGAGAACATAAATATACATCACTGTTGTAACTGTTTAAATTTATATGTTTTAACAAACGAAACTGAAAGACAGGGGGGTGTTAACCTCAGTCCAGCAAACTTTAAAATGTATCTGAAATGAAATCATTTTATGTGGTAGGCCATAAAGATGATCTCACAGGTTTCAGTGCAGCCAGAGACATAAAGGCTGCAATAGGAAGCTTTCTGCATTGTTTTTGGGGTGAACTAATTACTATTTTGGAAGTGTGGCGATATGAAATTGTTTTATGACTTCCAGAACCTGCCAGAGATCTGAGCAAAAGCCCTTGCATATGTATTTTTACAGGTGGGCGCTAATGCCTGCCAGATTTCAGCATTGGGGTTTGCATGGGAACTAGAAGTCAGATTACCAGAAGTGATGCCATTTTGCAAGCTATCCCAGAAGTAATATTTTAGATATTATTTTGACAAGTCATTTAGTGAGACAGTGTATTCTGTTTTGGGTCTGATGAGAGACTGCTCATGTATTTCATCTTGCCTTGCCCAAGTAAGTTATTAGGGAATAGTATAATTCTCTTAGATTTAGTCAGGAAAATACTGAAGCTTAGTTTAGATATTGTTTTTCATTATTTTTCTGAGTCTGTCCTTCAATGTTATTTTAAATATTTCCTGTGAATTTGAACTCTGATGTCACTATGAATAGATAGTTATTATTGTCTTGTTCTTTGATTATTTATTATTAAATATATTTAAAGCTTTCATCGTGGCTGATCTTTGAGAGATATTTAAGTTTTGAGAGTGGTTACATATATATTTAGTAACATTGAGCGGGCCACTCTTAATAGCCTTGCTCTTGGTCAAACTACCATTTGCATTAGTATTAACGTTATACAGTAAAATTGGACACCCTTTGTTAAGGGCCTTAAAGTACCTGGCAAGGGGTTCTGGTGGTAGTGAGAACTACCTTATAGTCTGGGCAAAAGGGGGGCATAGTTAGTAAACCTATGCCAGCCTTTCCCAGTTGTGTGTGTGCACAAATCAAATCTCAAAGTGTGTGTTTCAGCTACTTGGACAGGGACACAAAGCACTGGTTGGACAGAGAGAGGGTTGGAGGACTTGGCTTGTAACTCTGGCAAAGGACTCAACTCTATAGCTGTGCCAGTGGAGAGTCTTATTGGGGATATAGAGAAAGAGGAGCCGGCCCCTGGACTGACAGTGTTCCCAGTGTGCTCTTAAGGGAAATTGTGCTCAACTGTGCTTGATGCAGAGAGCTGCATCTGGAGAGCATCTATATTAGTTCATCGAAAGTTTAGGTTGTCGAATGTGTATGCATCGACACCTAACCATCGAAACCTTAAAATCTCAAATGCCCATTCTTTCCTCTGGAAAGAATTCACTAAGCCATTGCAAAATAAAATAAACCTTTGAACCCAAACATGATGGGGAGGCTTCGCCCCTCACACCTTCCCGATGTGGGGGGTGTGCCCCCCACAGCCCCCTAACTAAATATACCAGTTCCGAGACCACTCTACATTGGGGAAGAGCAAATCCCTGATAACAGCCAAGCAAATTCTTTCCAGAGGAAAGAATTCGCATATGTGGCCATTCGCGATTTTAAAGTTTGGATGCTTAGGTGTCGATAATTAGGCACTCGACAACTTAAGCTGTGGAACATTTAATTGGAACCCTTAATAGGAAGGAGAAGAGGAGGGCGAAGGCATGCCCGAAGGCAGGAAGAGAGGAGGAAGGTTAGGAATGTAGCAGTGAGGGTAGGAACTTTGAATGTTGGCAGTATGACTGGTATAGGAAGAGAGCAAGCTGATATGATGGAGAGAAGGAAGGTTGATATATTGTGCTTGCAAGAGACCAGATGGAAGGGAAGTAAGGTCAGGTGTTTAGGAAATGGGTTCAAATTGTTCTATCATGGTGTGGATGGCAGGAGAAATGGGGTAGGGGTTATACTAAAGGAACAATATGCCAAGAGTGTTTTAGACGTGAAGAGAGTGCCTGACAGAGTGATGTTTATGAAGCTCGAAGCTGATGGTGTAATGATGAATGTTGTTAGTGCATATGCTCTACAAGTTGGGTGTGCAATGGATGAGAAAGAGAAATTTTGGAGTGAGTTGGATGAAGTTGTGGTGAGTGTACCCAAGGGTGAGAGACTAGTGATTGGAGCGGATTTTAATGGGCATGTTGGTGAAGTGAACAGAGGGGTTGAGGAAGTGATGGGTAGGTATGGTGTTAAGGAGAGGAATGCAGAAGGTCAGATGATTGTGGATTTTGCGAAAAGGATGGACATGGCTGTGGTGAATATGTATTTTAAGAAGAAGGGAGGAGCATAGGGTGACGTACAGGAGTGGAGGAAGGTGCACACAGGTGGATTATATCCTATGTAGGAGGGCCAGTCTGAAGGAGATTGGAGACTGTAAAGTGGTAGCAGGGGAAAGTGTAGTTAAGCAGCATAGAATGGTGGTCTGTAGGATGGCGTTGGTGATCAAGAAGAGGAGGAGGAGTGTGAAAGCAGTGCCAAGGATTAAATGGAGGAAGTTAAAAAAGGGTGATTGTGAAGTGGAGTTTAGGGAGTTTAGGGAAGAGTTAAGACAGGCACTAGGAGGCAGTGGAGAGTTACCGAATAGCTGGGTAACTACAGCAGAACTAGTAAGGGAGACTGCTAGAAAGGTGCTTGGTGTGACATCTGGACAGAGGAAGGAGGACAAGGAGACCTGGTGGTGGAATGAGGAAGTACAGGAGAGTAAACAGAGGAAGAGGCTGGCGAAGAAGTGGGACTGTCAAAGAGATGAAGAAAGTAGACATGAGTATAAGGAGATGAGGAGCATAGCAAAGAGAGGTGGTGAAAGCTACGGATAACGCGTATGGAGAGTTGTATGAGAGATTGGACACTAAAGCGGGAGAAAACGGCCTGTACCGATTGGCTAGACAGAGGGACAGGGCTGGGAAAGATGTGCAGCAAGTAAGGGTGATAAAGGATAGTGAGGGAAAGGTACTCATAAGAGAGGAGAGTGTGTTGAGTAGATGGAAAAAGTATTTTGAGAGGCTGATGAATGAAGAGAATGAGAGAAAGAAGGTTGGATGATGTGGGGATAGTGAATCAGGAAGTGAAACAGATTAGCAAGGAGGAAGTAAGGACAGCTATGAAGAGGATGAAGAATGGAAAGGTTGTTGGCCCAGATGACATCCCAGTGGAAGCATGGAGGTGCTTAGGAGAAATGGCAGTGGAATTTTTAACTAGATTGTTTAATGAAATTTTGGAAAGTCAGAGGATGCCTGAGGAGTGGAGAAAGTGTTTTGGTACCTATCTTTAAGAATAAGGGTGATGTGCAGAGCTGCAGTAACTACAGAGGGATAAAATTGATCAGTCACAGCTTGAAGTTATGGGAAAGAGTAGTAGAAGCTAGGTTAAGAAGGGAGGTGATGATTAGTGATCAGCAGTATGGTTTCATGCCAGGCAAGAGCACTACAGATGCAATGTTTGCTCTGAGAGTGTTATTGGAGAAATACAGAGAAGGTCAGAAGGAGTTGCATTGTGTCTTTGTAGACTTGGAGAAAGCATATGACAGGGTGCCTAGAGAAGAGTTGTGGTATTGTATGAGTAAGTCGGGAGTGGCAGCAAAGTATGTAACAGTGGTACAGGATATGTACGAGGGTAGTGTGACAGTGGTGAGGAATGCAGTGGGAGTGACAGATCCATTTAAGGTGGAGGTGGGATTAGATCAAGGATCAGCTCTGAGTCCTTTCTTATTTGCAGTGGTGATGGACAGGTTGACAGATGAGATCAGACAGGAGGCCCCATGGACTATGATGTTTGCAGATGACATTGTGATCTGTAGTGAGAGTAGGAATCAGGTTGAGGAGACTGTGGAGAGGTGGAGATATGCTCTAGAGAGCAGAGGAATGAAGGTCAGCAGGGCTAAGACAGAATATATGTGTGTAAATGAGAGGGAGGGTAGAGGAATGGTGAGGATGCAGGGAGTAGAGTTGGTAAAGGTAGACGAGTTTAAGTACTTGGGATCAACAGTTCAGAGTAATGAGGAATGTGGAAGAGAGGTGAAGAATAGAGTACAGGCAGGGTGGAATGGGTGGAGAAGAGTGTCAGGAGTGATTTGTGACAGACAGGTACCAGTAAGAGTGAAAGGGAAGGTCTACAAGAGGGTAGTGA
Source organism: Protopterus annectens (assembly GCF_019279795.1). Taxonomy (NCBI): domain Eukaryota; kingdom Metazoa; phylum Chordata; order Ceratodontiformes; family Protopteridae; genus Protopterus; species Protopterus annectens. Next base: position 663,385,356 of record NC_056749.1, on the reverse strand, counting down.
GACCAGCTATGTTATATGGGTTAGAGACAGTGGCATTGACAAAAAGGCAGGAGCTAGAGCTGGATGTGGCAGAGTTAAAGATGTTAAGATTTGCACTCGGTGTGACTAGGATGGATAGGATTAGGAATCAGTATATTAGAGGGTCAGCTCATGTTGGACAGTTTGGAGACAAAGCAAGAGAGACGAGATTGCATTGGTTTGGACATGTGCTGAGGTGGGATGATGGGTATATTGGGAAAAAGATGCTAAGGATGGAGCTGCCAGGTAAGAGGAAAAGAGGAAGGCTTAAGATAAGGTTTATGGACGTGGTGAGAGAGGACATGCAGGCAGTTGGTGTGACAGAGCAAGATGCAGAGGATAGTAAGAAATGGAAAGAGATGATCCGCTGTGGCGACCCCTAACGGGAAAAGCCGAAAGATGATGATGATGATGAATAGGAACCCATCTGAAGATACTGTGTGTGTGCTTGTTATCCTCTCAATGAATATTCCCCATAGGTGCCACTGGTGAGGATTGAGGCTACTTGATTACTGATCCAGAGGTGGAGCATCACAGTTCTTGTTAATTATTGCTGTGCATTTTGCTGTCATGAGGCATAAATATCACTTTACTATTCTGTAGCTCATGGTTACTGTTACAGTAATTGTATATATCTCTTTAATTTGTGTTCCTCCTTTATATTCTGACACCTCATATTTTACTGGTATTTCATAGTTTGAAATGGCATACTGAAAAGGAAACAAGAAAAGGAGTTTTAGCTGTCTCTGTACTATAAACTCGGCAAACAAAATATTTAATGAAGTAAATGATTTAGTTGGCAAGAAGTATGCACTATTAAAAATGGAATAAATACCAAGTAATTTAATGTATACTAATGCTATGTAGATGTTTTATATATATATCTATATATATATATCTATATATATATATATTTATGTATATATTTATATATATATTTATATATATATATATATATAGATATATATATATATATATATATATATATATGTATGTATATATATATATATATATATATATATATATATATATATATATATATATATATTTATGGTGAACAAAAATATAAACGTCTCTGTTAAGACAGATTGGGGCATGCAGCCTGAACTATTTTTTTTTTTTTACTGTTTGGAAAATGTTCATAGGTAGGTACTAGGCTATCTGCCCGAGGGCATTTATAAGCCTAGCCAGAGTGTGTCAGCTTTCACTGCCCCATTGATTAATTAACTGAGCCTCTGTCAAGAAGAGCAAATGAAGTGATCCCAGGGGTGTATTTTCTGTTACCCATCCACTCGCCAAGGATTTTCTTGAAGTGTGTTAGTGAGGGGCTCTGCCTAATGTACTTAGGAATTTTGTTCCAAAGCATGGGGAGTCTCTGTGACAGGAATCTATCCCTCCAGCATGTTCTATTTATTGTTGTGGGGTGAGGTTTAGCTCACTAGAGCGAGTGGCTCACAGTGACTTGGATTTCTTTAGGTGGAGCATGTCCATCAGTTCTGAGTTGGACATGGCTTTGTAAGTCAAGCAGAGATCACCTCTGAGTAAGCGATATGCCAGTGAGTACAGCTGGAGTTTTTCCAGTCGGGCTGCATAGAACATATGTTTGAGACCAGTAATCCTCTTGGTGAGGTACTTTTGCGGTCTTTCCAGCTGTTGGAAGTGTCTTGTGAGGTACATCCCAAACGGGGCATTGTACTCTATGATGGGTCTGATGAGTGATGAGTAGAGGGGCACTATAACCTCTTTATTTCTAGATGCAAACCCTTTAGTAATTAGGCTACATAGAAGGATTTCCTAACTACTTTGGCAATATGATTGTCAAAGGAGAGATTACTATCTACCTGGGTCCCCAGATCTCTTATTACCTCTTCTGTATTAAGGGGGCTGCCACCTATGTGGTAATTCATGGGTGTTTTGTTTTTCCCAAAATGGGATGACTATGCATTTTTTGGCATTTAGCTTGAGACCATGACTTTGACACCAGGTGTCCGTCTTAGTAAGTCCCTTTTGGAGAATGTCCGTGTCAGCCGGAGAATCAATTATGGCTCCCAGTTTGCAGTCAACAGTGAACTTGGTTAGCCATAGTCCTCCTGTGTTTGTCTGTACTTCTGAGAAGTATATGCCGAACAGTAGGGGTCCCAGGACTGAGCCTTGTGGGACACCACTTGTGACTGGTTTAGAGTTGGACCTGGATCCCGCTATTCTTACTGTGTGAGTTCTGTTTGTAAGCCAGTTGGCAACCCATCTCATGATGTCGGGGTTTATGTTCAGGCTGGTGATTTTTTTTCTATAAAAAAAGGGGAATGGTGTCAAAAGCCTTGGCAAGGTCATGGTAGGCTGTGTGAACTACCTTCTCCTCATCTATGGCCTTGGTGACTGTCTCGAAGAAGTCAACCAGGTTTAGTAGGCATGATCTGCCCTTAACAAAGCCAAACTGGGTCGGGTCAAGTGTTTGGAGGTTCCCAATGTCTTTGTTAATGAGTTCCAAGATGATGCGCTTTATAGACTTGCAGACCAGGCTAGTCAGGCTTATGGGGCGATAGTTACCAGGGTCAGTTGTGGCCCCTCCTTTGTGGAGTGGAATAACTGTTGCTGTGCGCTATTCTGTGGGCACATAGCCTGATGAGAGGCTGAGGTTGAACAGTGTGCTTAGGTAGAGGGTTACTTCATTCTGTAGTTCGTAAAAGAAGCAGCCTGGGACACCATCTGGCCCCATTGACGCTGTGCTTTTGGCTTTTAAAAGGGCTGTTTTCACCTGTGCTTCTGTAATTTCTGGGACACTACATTTTTCCATTATTGTTGTGGGCCCTTTTGGGGGTGAGAGGGGGTTGAAGTTTGCACTGAATCTATCTGCCAGGATGTTGGCAATATCAGTGGGTTCAGTATACTTTGTGCTATTTTGCACTAGCTCAGAGCATATCTGCGAGTTGCCACTCAGATTCTTGACATAGCTAAAGAAGGCTTTATGGTTATCTTTCGAATCCTTGGCTATTTGTCCTTCGAAGTTAGCCTTGGAGGATTTTATGAGGGACCTTAGTTTCTTACTGATACTGATCAGGGATGTCTTTCCTTCTTGGGATTTGCTTTTTTTCTGAACTAGTTTCCTCTTCCTATTGTATAGCCTGTTTATGGCAGGGGTTCACCAGACTGGTTTCCTTCTCTTAGGGGAGTGAGTCTTGGTTTTGCTAGGGATGGCATGATCTGTGCATCCTTGTAGGTGCTCATAGAGTGCATTTGTAAAGGTTCCTGCATCTTGGACACTGTTATCCTTTAGCGTGGGGGCTGTGAAACTTACCACCTCTGTCTTAAGTAAGGTGAAGTTTGTTATTAGAAAGTTTTTCACTGTGGTTTCCTTGGTTGGAGGTGGTGGTGTGGTATGGACATCCATGGTGATTAGTTTATGGTCTGATCTAACCAGTGACAGGTTGACCTCTGGTGTGGAACACCTGTCGCCGATGTTGGTGATGACCTGGTTCAATATGTTTTCACCTCTGGTAGAGGAGTTTACCACCTGATCCAGGGCATTTGAGTTGATAAATTCCAGGAAGCGCTGGACCTGGGAGTTGGTACTTGAGTAGTTTTCCCAGTTAACGGTAGGGTAATTGAAATCGCCCAATATCAGGGTGTTCTGTCGGACCTTCATGTTTTCCAGTGTCTCCAGAAAGGCGGAGTGGTGGTCCTGGGTCATGGAGGGTGATCTGTAGCAGGCCACAATTTTCATTGCAGATTTGCCTGATGTTAGTTGCACATGGATGATCTCGGAGGTATCATGCTGTGCCACTAACCTGGAGGTGTAGGTATCCTTGATGAATATGGATACACCCCCTCCTTTTGTGTTTCGGTCCATGTTTTGTGGCCGAAATGTGTGATATGAGTTGTAGCCCAGTAGTGCTGGAGTGCTCTGTGGAGCCTTGAACCAGGTTTCAGTTACTACATAGATGTCAACGTTCTCCATACTGAGGAGTGCTTCGAGCATGTGCATTTTGAGATTTAAACTCCTGGCATTGAGTAGCATAACCCTCATTTTTTTATTTGTGCTGTTTACGGAGGTGGGTTTGACTTTTAAGCCTTGCCTAAAAAAGGCACTATGGGGGCAGCAAGAGCCTAGGCCAGTATTTGAAAGCCTAGGGATGACATGTGCAAGCTGTCTCTTGCAAAGCAACGAGGCCTGTCGAGCATGTCGTCCCAGGCTGACAGACACTGGAGTGGGACATCAGTGTTCCTGACTATAGAGTTGCCTATTACTAGTGTGTTAGGTATGTTATTTCGCCTTAAGGGCTGTGATTGTGATGCACACTGATTTTGTGTTTTATGTGTTGTCTGGTTTGTGACGGGAGGTGCAGGTTTTTTGGGTGTCTGCTTTGGAGGTATGTGATGTTTTTGCAGGTTTTTATTTAGAGCCTCCAAGTATGATTTTGTGTATTTGTGTATGTTTTGCCAGTGCTGGTTTAGTAGGTCTATGTGAGGCTGGAGGTGTGGTGCAAGTGTTAACCTTCTCCTCTTGACTGCCTGTTCCAGTCTTGGGTGGAGAGAGCTTAGCCTCCAATTTAGCTATATAACTGCATCTCTCGCATATGTTAATGTTTTGTGGTAGGAGGAGAGGATTGTCTGTGTACATGAGGAAGTTGTAACATTGCCTCAAGATACCCAGGTTCACCAGCTGGACTGGAGAGTATACCTAAAATTGACCTTTGGTCATGCCTGAATAGTAGGGTGAGCTGCTTAGTCGCTTGGTTGGTGAGGGGTGAATAATGAGCCTTGCCCTGCTGGGCAATCAAGTGTTGGGGTATATTAGTGCTTACTATAAGGTCTGAGCAAGTGCTGGACTGTAGGATGCTTTTTAAGTGCTTAGGTTGAGAGTTAGACTACTTTCAAGGGAAAAACTGAAGAGGAGACTTGATGGAGTGGGAATAAATTTAGCCCTAGCTAACCGGTGCTGCCCAGACGTGCAAAACCATGCAAACATGGTTTTTACAGCAGGGAAATGAGAGAGAGAGAAATTAGCCCAAAATGGCCTATAAACTACTAACTTCTGGGCTGGAACCACTCCTCCAGGGACAGATGGCTGCTCAAAGCTCCCTCTCTCACAGGTTTACAGAGAAACCTCCCTCTATCCAAGTAAGGTGTGGGCAACTCAGAAAATTGTAACACAGCCCTGAATTCAGCACTAGCCTGAAAACTGGACTATACTAGCTTAGAAAGGTGGGAAACGAAGGAAAAAAAATGTTTGAAAAGAAGGCAAAAACAGTAAAAAAAAATACACTTAAAACAGCTTCAAACGACCACAAACAGTAAAAAATACACTTAAAACAGCTTTAGATGACTACAAGCAATCTAAAAAGGCTTTTAAACAAATTACCCAATTAACCAGTAAAAAAATCTCAAAACTGAGCCCTGTTCCTGTAGTCATCAATCAGACAAGTTCTAACTGCACACTCCTGCTACTGGGGTACAGGGGAACCTTCTCCAGAAAAGAAGGCCTGGATTAGTGCTCAAGTTATACAAACAAAGCTAGATTCAGCAGGCCTGGATCTAGTCTATGCTACAGCAAACAAATGTAAGTGACGGTGACTCATTCCTAGCATTCTCTTTTGTCAAAGAGTGCTGAGTTATCTTATATTATCATAAACACTCTAGGGAGCTTATGGCTGGATTCTAGCCTCCTCAGATAAAAAAAAAACAGATGCACTTGTGTAATCTCAAGTCACAGAGCATTTAGGCAAGGAACTAAGATGTTCTAGCATGTTGTACAGCTTTATTCTAACTACTCACAGAAGGAACAAGTGAAGTGCCAATCCATTTTAAATGGAACCTTAGATCACACTAGGAGTAAAAATTATGTATTTTGCTGTCACGAGGCACTTCCATTATGGAGTTTGGTATGTTATAAATGTAAACCAGAGGGATAAAAAAAGAAAGCGATATGGTGCACACTTGCTTTATAAGAAGTGAATCCACACCTTTTGTAGACACTTGGCAGTCTGTGAAGATGCACTGGTTTGTTGCAGCTTGCTGTTTCTAGCTCTGAACTGCTTATCTCTGTCACACCTGAAACCTGGTGTGCTGAGTGTTACTCAACAGTCTCTGAATAGGAGATACAGGCAAAGAACAACTCACTTCAACTTTCTAGAGCAAGAATTGCTTGATAGATTGATTGGGCAGAGAGATCATAAGGACTTTGAACTTTTATGGGCTACAAACTGGAAGTGGGGGAATGTGTGGCCTTCCTATTTCTCTGAATACCAAGGAATGCATCACCCTCACTATACTTGTCACAGGAACATTTCAGACCTAGACTGGGGATACATTGAGTATTTTACAGGTGTCAGCCTCAAGGATAATGCAGCAGTTCCTCTGTAAAACCTCTCTGAAACCGTATAGATGAGCATATCTAATTCTCAATGTCATAGCCAATACCATGCATTGCTTCTACAGAATGGCATGTTTTCTTGAGGTGCCCATAAAGGCCATATCTGGACCACAGAAAGAGAGGTACCACATTAGGAAGGGTTACCATTTCATCAGTTGGCAATTATACTGAATAATGGATTTGGCTGAATCATTAATGTATTGTCCCAGCATCCTGCCAGTACCCATGATTTCCACACATGGCACACAGTTTCACTATACTGTCCCTTCCTGCATGATAGGATTTACCATGGCCACCATTTCTTTACATAGCGACATAGGTTGTAATGACTAACTGTGCTATCCTCATGTTTCCCCTCCCTGTTATGTTTCCCAGGGAATGTAGGTTACCCACCCAAACCTTGGCTAATGACACCAGTCTGTAACATGCTGGGAGCTGCAGAGGAGTGTTTTAACACCGCCCTGTCTCAGACACAGGTAGTCACTGAGTGAGTTTTCCCTGTTTAAAGCTCACTTCCATTGACCAGATGTCTAGAAGTGCTGCTCAGTATGATCTTCCTAGTGAATGTAGAATGTTCAGAGCTTGTTACATTCTACATAACATGATTAGATATTAACCTGGTACACTACTTCCACAGGCAGTGACCAATAATAGCAGCTCCCTCTTTCATTTGTCCTACTAGTGACACTCAAAATGTTGAACAGCCAAAGTCAACAGCATGGAAGTCCCTCTGGCAGGCTTATGCATGGTTCATGGCAGTGCAGTATCATCTAGTCCACAGCTATGGGTGACGACTTTGACCACATGACAGTGTAAGGTTATAAATATAATACTTGTTGCACTCAGTGTTAACCCGTGCGCTATACTGAGAAGAGCTTTGTCAAGCTCCGAAAACGCATCAGACATTCTTTACATGTTATTCACAAATGTATTCCTCATATGTTCATAACCACCATCATTTGTACACTGTTTAGTGGTTAGTGGCACGAGCCTTACTTATCAGTGGGAGTGGGGAAGTAGCAGGGCATGTGAAGTACATACTGATACATGATGAATAACTGAATTAATGCGGTAATGAAGATACATTCACTTAGTAATGTAAATCACAACCCTATTTCAGTCATAAATGTTTGTGCCCTTATATAACAGGTGCAGGTTTTTTTGTTTTTGTCATTTTCCTGTATGCAGTTACTTGCAGCTGTTGCCATTTCCAAATTAGATACCTGTTGCTTACTCTGTTTTCTTATGCCATTTCTTTGTTTTCTTATTGATTGATATAGGTATTACAATAAATGAAACTGCATATTTGAAATGTGTCATGCACAATGTCCTCTAATAAAAGTGTCAGTGATGTTCCCATAAATCATGAGCAAATGCTTGCATGAGAGCTTGTGGCTGAGTTGCTATGATGATATCACAGAGGAAGATCATGGCATTCACCAAATAAATTGTAGCTTGTGATGTGGAAATCTGATGTGGCCTAACTGCCTTCATCTTGGGGAAATCCACATGCATGCCTGCAGCACATTGTTGGGGCACATGCAGTGCTTGTCTTCCTCCTGCCCCAGGCATTCAGGCACTCCCTCCACCATATCTTTCACTGCCTACAATGTCTAACTGGTAAGTCTTCAGCAGTGTGCAGATAAAGGCTGATATGAAAGTCGTGTGCAGCCATGCTCCACATGAGGATCATCAAGGTACTGTCCCTGGTCTCCACCATTGAAATGTACTAGTGAATTTCCTCCTGTGTACTCTGTAGCACTCTAACCATCTCTTCCGGACTTTCAGTGGCAGTAGCCTGGGCCTGAAGTATGTTGTGACGCATCTATTGCTTTGCAGATGAGGCCTTGCATGAATTGGAATCAGCTGTCATTGATGTCTGCACCTGGAATCCCCTGTGTGCAGGCTGCACAGCATATAACTGAACCTCAGATATTTTTGAGTGTTCCTTATGAGGTTCAGCCTGTCTGCAAGAAAGTGTAGAGTTGCAAGATGATTCCCACTTCTGATAATGGCATTTCCTCATGATGAAGTATGTGTGAGTCTGCATCAATTATTATAGCGTTATCCATCTCTTTTGGAGGAGGGACTCTGCCAGTGTACCTTGTGGCTGTGAATCACTGTACTGAGGCTGTGTAATTACCGTCATAGTAATATCATCATCAAGATCCATTCCACTGTCAGCAACAGTCTATTTGGTGCATCACAGCATGTGATTGTCTGTGGTGCTACACCTGTGAAAAATACATAACTAATTTGAATAGCATACCCTATTTAGAAATGTTAATTAATAATACAGGTATGATGTCCATACTTACTGTATACTATGTTCTAATCCTACACATGACATGCAAACACTGACCTTGTATACTACCTGTGTGTAGTTGATGAGGGTATACCAAAGACCAGTAGCCACACAATCTTGAATGAACTTGGTGCCCTCATCCTCTGTGTCATAGTCATCTCCACATAGTGACAGCAGGCACTCTTCATCAGGTGTTAAAGTTTGGATAGTGGAAGGTCCACTGCTCATGGTATTATGTGCAGTTGCATTCTGCCTAGCTTTACCCCTGGCATGGGACACCATAGCATTATCTCTCTTTGTCCAGTGTACTAATGAAAGATTCTATTCCCAATAGCATTTATGTCATACAGAAGTTTATTTTACACTTTAGCTCACTCTGCCTGTCTTGTATATTTGCAAAGCAAATAACATACACATTTCTTGATCTTGGGACTTAAACCTGGTCTGTAATGTAAGCAGGACATGTTAGAGGGACAGGTATGTATCTCAGATACTACCCCTTCTGTGGAACAGGCTTCCCATCCGTATGAAGCAAAATTCTTCCCTAACTCAATACAAACATGACTTGAACTAGTGGATGAAGAATCTCAAATTTACCCCTGGTCTGGCACCTATGTGACTAGTAGGCAGAGGCAGTCTGTAAATGCTTTATCACCAATCCTCAAACCTATATATATTCCTTAAAGTAACCTTAGGGTACCATGACCTGTCAGATTTATTTGAAAGTATGGCTATGCTTTAAAAGGCCCCTGAGTTTATTAGCCTTGCATACACCTATAAACCTGTCTATCTTAAGTGCATCCATGAGGATATGGTTTTCCTCATCAGTGAAGTTCTCTCCCTGTGTCGTGCACCCTGTAGTGGTAACATCATTCCCCTAGAAATAGCAAATTTTAAAATTACTACTGTAACCGTACCCTTAATGAGTTGAAGTATAGTGAAAAATATTTCTGAATCAATAATGTAATATTTACTGATAGAGAAAAGTAGTGATGCAACTGGACCATTGTCATTTTTCACCATTTCAATTGTTTGTGAATTATTTCTTTTTTCATGTATAACATTTTGGCCTATGAAAGTGTGCGATTGCACTGTTGGCTTCTAAAGGTGTGTGGAAAGGGAGGGATAATTCAGAGTAGATTACTGATGGTTCACTTGATAAAATGCCGAAAATATGTATGCAGCTCAGTCCTGATTGCTGCCATGACAGTACACCTCATAATTAAAGAATTTCAGCAGCACTTTCTCATTACTAGTACTTTTTAGATGCTATTTCTGAGGTTTGCTTACTAAACAGCACTGTTGTAAAACCTACTTCCCCAATTCTGATTAGAACATCTGCTCTAAATGGCATACTTATGAGTCACCATGGAGTCTTCTCTTGTGCATCATCATTGCAAAGATTTTACATCTCAGGGAGTGTCATGCTGTTGTATTATAATGTGCAAGCTGGCAGGAGACTTTTTGGGGCTTTTCCCTTTCTCGACTGTGGTGCATCCATGGAGTTTGTATATATAATTTGGGGGGTATTGATCCCATATCAAGGGGGTACAGGAGGCTGCCTCCTACAACATTTTTTTTCTATTTTTAAGCTTTTCAACTCACTTTTTTTGGAATGAAATTTTCAGCAAATGGTAAGCTGAAAAAGTAGTTGTCAGCAGTTCATAGATAAACTATTTCCTCCAACTGTGACTTTCCAGTAGTGTTTGCATGCAGATGATAACCATTGGCACAGAAAATGATGATTGTAAGAAATGTTCAGCTATTTTATCTCAAGTTGCAATGTTCTTTTGCAAGTAGGCACATTTGTATATAGCTCTATAAATCATATTACTGTGCACTTGTTTTGTGTACCAGGCATCATAGGTAATTACATGCCATCATAAATGAGACACAACAAGCACACCCACATGTAGGTGCACTGCTACTGCCTGATGTTTCAGGGGTGAAGCAGCTGCGTGTCCACTTGGACTGCCTGCACACCTGCTTTTAGACACTGAGTGGGCATAAGTGCAGGACATTACCAGTGTGAATTGGTGATGTCACACTGCAGGGAGTGTGGTTCATACCATAGGAATCATAGTTTCATTCCTAGTTCCTCATTTTTTAAAAATTAAATCTTCTGTCGGGGATGAAGGTAGTTCCCTAGCTGGCATAAGACAGAGTGAGACAAAAGATTTTCTCTACCAGTGGAATGCATCATACCAGGCCATGCTGGACCAGGTTGTTGAGGATCCATTCAAGAAAACTGATATCTGTACTGAGTTGGAGGATGAATTAACCTACTTGATAGGAATCCTCAAGAGTGGAGAACAGTGCAGAGTATGACCACCACCAGAGAAAACATCCTGAGCTGCTTGCCCAGTGGGTTCCAGAGGTATGAGGGAAATGACCTGAGTTCTACTTCATGAGGTCATTGCAAAGTTTCATTTCATTTTTCCTGCAAATGTACTTAACAGTAATGCATTCTCCTATTGTTGTGAGGAAGTGCAGTTTAATATGAAATATTTTCATAACTGTTGCCTGCTGCTACATTACCATCTTTAGAGTTTAGCACATTTATTCAGATTTTGCAGCCAGCAATGTATATAATTTATAAATGAATTAGAAAATGCAAATGCAGCATTGGATGTTTGTACAACATAAGCAAAGCCCATTCCATGATAGTTTGCAGGTTATTGGTAATGTATTGTGAATTTCCAAACTCTTCAAAAGTTCTGTGAAGGATACTTTCAGGAGTACCATGCATCTCGGGGGGAAGGGGTGGAATTATTGAAGTACTAATTAATTAAGACATGCCTCTTATCTGCTGTGATTTATGCATAGAGATATGATCTCTGACCTCAGACTTTGTTGGCTTTTCCTGCATTTACTGACTGACTTCTGATTTCCCTTGGTAGGGAAAGGGTGCATACATTATAAAATAACTGAAATAGTTCTGTACAAATATCCCTTATCAGGGTATCTAAAACCCTTTAATTTCAAAGATTAAGAAATTGCTATTTTCAGAGTCTGAGAGGTTCATAAGTGTACTACTAGGTTATGGCAAAATCCCAAATCTCTAAGTTCTGGTACCCATGTAAGTTTAAGCAGGGGCTTGGGAGATGAAACATTACAAGCAAGGGCTTGTCAGGCTATCTGTGTCCATTGGAGACATAGGTGCTAAATTAGGGATACATTTCCTGTTCCCCATCTAGTTGTCCAAGTTACATTAGAATTGGGTTAGGGAGGATTTCTTTTTCACAGTAATGGGGGGGAGGGGCTATTCCAAAGAAGGGGCATTCTCTCTCTATGATATATATATGTTCACAGGTCCTGTAACAGGCATACATTATAAAATAACTGAAATAATTCTGTACAAATATCCCTTATCAGGTATGCAGGAGGTCCATCAGGGTGGGGTCCATCAATGCCTTGTATGCCAAGTGTAGATCTCCCTTCAACATCCTGTAGGAGACAGAATACAAGACTAGGGCTTTGAAGTGGTCTGAGTAGGACATGTTACTTACATCTTGTATTCCTTTAGTGGGACCCTCTGCGGACATTACAGTTGGTGGATGTGTCTGGTTAGGTACATACCAAAGGGGGAACTGTACTCATTGATATGTCTGATGAATGCTGCATATAGTAGAACAATAATCTCCTTTGACCTAGATGCCATACTTTTATTTATGAGTTGCACAGCTCATAATGATTTCTTCATTACTGTAGAGCCATGATAGTCAAAAGCTGAATTAGTGTTTGTGTGTCCCCAGGTCTCTGACTACTGTGTTGACCCTTAGGGGTGTGTTGTCAATATTCTAGTTACTGGGGGTTGGTGACTTCCCAAAGGATACTATTATTCATTTCTTGGCATTTAGTTTTTGTCCATGGCTCTAACATAAGGTATTTCTTTGTGTCAGCCCTTCTTTTAGAACACTAGTGTTGGTGGTTGATTCTGTGACTGCTCCTAATTTGCAGTTGTAAATTTGGTCAGCCAGAGACCTTTGACATTGGCCTTGATGTCAGAGAAATAAATGCCAAACAGGAGCGGACCCAGGACTGATCCCAGAGGGACTCCATTTGAGAATGGCCTCTTTGTAGAGGTGGACTCCCCAGTTCTAACCTCCTGGGTCCTGTATGTGAGCTATCCACCAGATGACATAATGGTTTTTACCTGAGTTTATCAACAATGCCTAAGTGGGGTATTGAGTCAAATGCCTTGGCCAGGTCAAGGTAGGCAATGTGAACCATTTTGCCCTCATCCATTGCTTTGGAGATTTTAAAGAAGACCACCAGGTTGAGTAGACATGACCTGTTCTTGACAAAACTGAATTGGGTCAGTAATTTTGTCGGTGTTCCAGTTTTTCAGAATTTCCTTTTCAAAAATGCCAGATTCATGTAGGTGGTGGTGAAAATAGTAATAGTATTATCAATGAAAAAATATGAAAATATTGCAGTAAAATATCAGTAAGACATGATACCATTAATATAACCAATTAATTTCTTATGGATAAGCCAGCACAGTTTTGTGCAGCAGAGCCAGACTGCAAGAACATGGCCTTGTAGAAATGGAGAAAAGGCAAAGTCACCATGGTAGCAAATGTTTTGGCCAGTAAGTAGATCAGTAGCTTCCTTCCCCTTCTCCAAGGTGCATGGTGCTAATGAAATTATTCTTTGCAAAAAGTTAGGAAGTATCTATAATAATTTCATTTTATCTATAATGCATTTATTACTTGACTTACAGGTAAACATAAAATCAGTAATGCAGTTCCATCCCTTTGCTATGTAGCTGAAAGTCAGAAAAGTAAAATAATGCAACTATATTTCCTATGGTTTACCATTTTCTCTGCAGTTGCAGGGTTGCATGTTGGACTTTGTCAGTAAAAATGTTGAAAGCAAAGGGGGAGGATCATGACGCATCTCATTTTCCGTGACGTGATCACCACACTAACAGATATGAGGGGAAAATATAAAACCTATAGTTAATTAAACTTTATCCATTTATTCATCTTCTCCAGCATGTGATACACAAGAAAGTAACTGCAGGTGTGACTGGTCCTTCGACCCTCTAAAATACTATTTCCTCAAGGAACAAATTAGTAATAAAAAAAAATAATGCCATTAATAAATATGCTAAATATGCATATTAGTTTACAATGCTGAGTAGGGCATAAGTATAGCAATAAATTTATCAAATCCAGCAGCTCCGCAATAGCTTGAGTTGGAGATTTGTCGATTCATATTTTTTATTTATTTCATTTTTCCATATTTAGCTTTATTAACTGAGGTAGAACACTAATCCAGTAGATACATAGTAACAATCTTAAAGTAAGATTAAATGTATAAGTAAATTGAGCATTATTGTGGCACAACTTAGCATAGCAGATCTAAAAAATATACACTTATTTACAAGGAGATTATAAAGGAAGTAGGTTCAGAGTACACAAAGCTTAATACAGGTGTTACAGGGTCAGGTAAATGTGGTCCAGTCAAAGTAACAGACATAGTGTATATAAGTACTGAGGGAAATTTAGCAGTGAAGAGAGTAGAAATTATAGAATACTAAAGCTGAAACAGAAGAGAAAATAACAAGGAAAGGTGGATATTAGATATATACTAGGAAATGGATAGGCCAGATGGATGAGTTTATATGTTGGAGAGGTTTGGAGATTAAGCAGCCAAGACTTTCGGGGATGAATTTAATAGTGCATCTGTGAGGGAGTTATGTCCTATGTTATGACACCTGCACTTTTATTGTTCAGTAAGGTATTGTCAGAATTTATGTCTCTGATTTCAGTAGCATCAGGTGGTAAAGAATGTCACAATTTGGGAGAAGAACAAACAAGTTGTGATCTGTAGAATGAGGTTTAGTGGATAGAGTTATGAGAGTAGGGCCATTAGCGGATTAGCTTCTTAGGTTGTAATGTGGGTTGGATGTCATTATTCTCATAGATAGGAGGATTATCTGTGTGTTGGTGCAGGAATTTGAAGAAAAGGGAGCCAAGAAGTAGGTTAATTCTGCCTTGAATGGGTAGTCAATTTACCCTTCTCAAGTTGCAGTGATATTCATGTCTAGTTGGCAGTGAAACGGATGATTTTATTAGAAAGACATTGTAAAGTGGTATTGACTTTTGGAAGGCAGTCGAGAATACAGGTAGTCCAGTCTATTTGTGCAAGCAGGACAACTTTGCCTAAAGCTGTTCTAGCAGGTTGTGAAACAAAATGAGATATTGTTTAGACCCAGAATAGGAGGCAATTGACTTCATCATATACTGTAAAAATTGCATTATTAAGAAGTAATGCTGAAAATATTAAGAAGTAATACTGTTATTGCTCATGTTATACTGTGAAATAAACGTGTTTGCACTGTATTGCTTATGGGTCTTTATTTCCTGTTTCCTTCTGCTGATTCATCTTTGACTAAGGTGCCTTCATACTTCTCAACCTCTTAGCCCAAGAAATCTGGACAAAGCTAAAAATAATGGGGGTACAAGGGTCCAGCATCAGGGCAGATTTTAATTATTGCTCTTATAAACTTAGAATAACAGGTTTTGCATTAGCATACATTTTCTGTAGGGTATAAAGTCTGAAACTCAAATGTATGTCATTATTTAGTGACATCAATCCCCATTGATTTGCCAGAAAAACATACATTTTATGGGGAACAGCTTAGAAATATGAGGCAAAAACAAGGGTGTTTTGTGAAAATCTGGACAGATGAGAGGTATGGGCACCTTGACTCAGCTGACCCAGGTATGGGAAAAATCACAACCCCTTACCTGTTCTGGCTTAATGAACAGGGTGCGAGTGTTTGCTCCAGCCTCTGTGAGCAGCCAATGGTAGATACGCTTGGAAAGTCAACAACCTGAGTGGTGGTTGAAGTGGAGATGGCTATGGGGAAGTGTTGGAGCTTGTATTACTGTTTCCTTCAGTGAGTGCAACCACCAACCCACTGGAGGTCTTGATCCCCACATCATCAGAGTCCCTCACCCAGAAACATCAGGGCAGGGCTTGATTGGAGGCCCTGCAGACTGGGGTAAAAATGGGATGGTCATGTGTATCCCCATCCCCCACAACCTGTTCATTCACCCTTTGTCTGTCTCTCCATTTATTAACCCTCATATTGTCACCACACTGCCATGTAAGATTTTGTCTTTTTAAGTATTTGTGAGAATAACCACATCTCTTCCCTAACCATCGCTGCTCTTCCTACCCTTTATCCTTCCCCACTTTCTCTTATATATATTTTTGAAAAGTGGGGGTCTATCCTCACATAAATATATTCATCTTTTCCTACCTTTTCATATCCCTCTTATGTCTTCCTGCTGTTGTTTTGCTTGTCTGCTGTCTACCCTTTTTCTGACTTTTCTATCTTACCCCTTTCTTTACTTTTAAAAGTCCAAACCTGATGCCTGTAAAAGGACACCTTCACAGAGAAGTAAACTTCTATAGACATTACTCTATGCTTTTGGCCAATAGTATTGGGACTTGGTCTGCTCAGATTCTCATCATATATTCCTATACTAGAGCAAGTTCATGCTTGCTGACAACTGTTGAAAATATACAAAATTATTCAGGAACGTACATAATGTGCAGCAGTTACATATGTGTGACAGTTTTGCACATTCATGTATTGCAGTTCGCTAATTTTAAATACTTTTAGCTTTACAAAATTTAGGTGTGTGCTTTCTATACACTTTACAACTTTCAAGACCAGTGCCACTTGTCAGCATTTAGAATACGTACTTAGCACTGTAGAGATGCAATTTGTACATTCACCTTACCCAAGTGTGTAGACCATGATTATGAATACCACCCTTAGTTCAACAGTTGTTCCATCTTCTGATTATGTAGCTTTTGGGTAAAGGCTTGTAAAAAAAACCTTTCGGTAGCCATTTCTACCTTTTTTTCATAGAACTCTAATACAAAAAGTAATATGTTTCTCTTCGTTAGCTAGACAGTCATCATTTATGGTACACCTTGTATACATACTGAAATCATTTGGGAATGTTACTTTGCTATTTTATATGGCAAATTGTATAATGACATGATACAAGAAGTGCAGCACTTCTTCTGAGATAGTCTTTAGTACCAGACAGTGTTTACATGTAACTATAAATATAAGTACTGACCATCATTGATATCAGTGTCTGTGGGATGGTTCACCTGAGTGGAGAACACAGAAGTGTCAGGTTATGTTAAAGGTAGGACAGCAAATTCTAGTTTTTAAGGTCACTTGTTCAGCTAAGGTACAGTAGAAAGGCTTACCCGAAAAAGTACAAGTGGGCTCAGTAGGTTGTATCTTGACTATTGATGTCAAAATATTATAAGGTTGGTGGTTTGAGCCCTAGAAGTGGCACTGAATTTTGTGTTGTACAGCCAGCACAGTGTAGCATAAGGGGATGCCATTCCACTGATGTGCTGTTAACTCATTCACACCTAGCAGCTGTGGAAGGTCATACCACCAGCAGCCTACATACATTCTTGACTCCAGATTCAAGTTATAGAACGCAAGTCAAACAGATGTAAATATCTTGTGAACTAAACAGCAAATGGAATTAAAAAGGTAGAAACAACAATAATTTCATCACTGCCTGAGGTATAACATTTGCAAACAATTATATCTTGGAAACTTTATAACCAAAACATATATTAGCAGCACTTTTGTTCTGGAAAATTAAAGTGTTACATGAAGGCAGAAAATTATTTTCAAAGTTCACGTTTTGATTGAAATATTTACCGAAAATGGAAAGTATGCTCATTTGCATAATTAGCAATGATCAGCAATCAATAGCTCTCAAACTCTGCAGCTTGCTGAAGACCAGTTGGTAAAGGAAATGGACGCAAACAGAAACTCCTAGTACTGCTCTGTAATAATCCCAGGCAATGTGGCAAATAGTACGGATCAAAAACATTGCTATATACTGAACTCCAGGTGGGGTAAAAGTCGATATAGTAAGCCAATATCAAAGAAAATAGATGGCACATTGCTACAATGCAGTGAACATAAATAAAATAATGAATATCCAGCAGTGCTAACGTTATACTGTAGTCAAAAGAAAATGTAACACAACCTCTAACAAGAGCCATTGCAATAGAACTGGAACTCTGTGAACAACTGAAATAAATTTTAAGGCTGCTCAACTGTCTGCCACCAGCCTGGATGTTGTAGCTAGTGTTTTTCCTTTTTCAGATAGGGACTGATCATCTTATTATATACACCACCTGATAGTTCTGTCACATAGTTAGCATTACTCATAATGAGGAGGGAGGAGGTCCCTTCCAGGATGCCTGAAGATTATTTTCTTGGAGAGAGACGAGGACCCATGAATGCTAGCAATTAGTTATACCATAGCATTAGTTGTTGTTGTAGGTCTACTCAAAGCACTTGAGACAGTAACTTGGGCTTTCTAGGTTTGACTCAAAGATTTAGGGTATGAACCACAGCACACTTTCAGTGAAAATCATAGTTATACTTCAGATAACCGTAAATAAAATGCTGGGATTCTCTAAATGTATGACTCAGACAAGTAGGATCCTGCTGGAATTCTGTGTATAGTAGGACAGGATGTTGTGGCAAGCACGTGTCACTTAAAGTGATCTGCAGATTCCAACAGTTTAGTCTTAAAGACAAAATTAAGGTGTGCTGCTCCAAGCATTTTATTAGAGTTTAGTAGCAGTTTGCAGGTATCTTACACCAGTGGTAGGATATGAGCTGATATTGTACTTTTTCAACCTCAAATGACAGCTATATCCTTCTGAAAAGTAATATTATATTCACATGCATATAGCAGAGAGCAACTGTTTAAGGTCACCTGTCAACATGATCCACTAATCACTAGCAAATTAAAATCTTCACCGGTTATACATGTAACTCTGTCTCACTACACAGTGGATGTAGTTCTTCTATTAAAACATTCATCACTTAAAAATAAAGGCAATAAAGAAGCCTAGATTCATTTGCCCTTTTCCAAATATTAGCACCACCCACAGCTATTGCAGTCCCATATAACATCTTTTGCAGTGATATGCAAGTTAAAGTTAGGCCTACCCAGCCTTACTTTTTGAATTTATAGCCATTTGCTTCACAAAGGAATGTTACTGGGGAGAGCCCCAAACGCTTGATGACTCCCCTACTTTCCCTCTGGTGCCCCCTTAGGACTCAATTCTCTGTATATTATTCCATTTTTTCTATATATTGTGTTATTTAACCCACAAAGAGCCTGGGGTGTAGTAGTAATTTTTGGAACTGTAATCCATATTCTAGAATATAGCTCAAAAAGAGAAACAGCAGGCTAACTAGGTGTTCTGGGAAAAAATCATTTAACAAAATTTGAAACTCATTAAAATATGGCCAATGTGTTACCTATTTTTAATTTAAATTCTAAAAACTTAATTGCACAGAATGATTGAACTAGTCACAAATCCTTGGCAAGTAGGAAAGCTTGTAAGCATATTTAAATAGGTTAAGGACTTTTTGCATTGTCTATTCTGTGCACACCAAAAAAGGCTTGATCTATGAGCATACCTAGGTACCTCTTGTTCTTAAACTTTTCAAGTCTGACCCCTATGAAATCCTGCATTATGATTCTAGGGAGATTGGAAAGGCTTTGTAGGGTTCAAAAAACGATATCTTTAGATTTCTTGGAATTAGTAAGCAATTTATTTAGAAGCAGACCTGTCCAGACAAGTGTAAAATCTTTCCTGTAGTTCTTCCTGCAATGTGTTTGCAGACATAGCCGGCCTCAGTAATGTTACAGCATCTTCGTAGAATGTCTGGTCCATCTTTGGAATGTTGAAAGCCAGACTGACAGGATTGAGCCTTGTGGGACAATGTCATAAAGATACTTTTTTGAGACCCATTAAGGCCAGAATGAATCCTAAAATATCTTTTAGACTTATGGAATCACTGTATCAATTCTACACCAAGACCAGCGGCAGATTCTCTCCCTATTAAATGGTCTTAGGCCACAGTTACAAAGACCCCTTCAAGGTCAGAGAACAGGGCCCCAGTAATAGGTTTTCTCCAGATTACCTGGGATCTGAATAGTAATAGAGTACACAGCCATTATTGTATTACAACCAGTCCTAAACAAATAGTGATGTAGAGACAGAATGCAGGATTGGTTTACATATTCAAACATATATGTATGAAGTATGTTTTAAAGGACTTTCCCTAAAGGGTACAAATTAGTTATCAAGCTAAACTCATGATATTTTTCATTGAAATGGGATTAAACTTCCATACCTAAAGCCATAAGACTTGATACTTATAATAACAGGCTGAAAATATGTGCCTGTGTAAAACAGAAACATGCTGGTCTCAACGATAGTCTATGGGAGGTGTTTTGTGTAGCACATTTGGAGTGAGAACATTTTTTTTTAGGAAATCAAGTGTCCAATATCTAGTCTGTGAGTAATAAAAGAGGGCACTGACTACCCCATGAAATGCGGAAGTAAAGGATGGGGAATATACCCTGTTTATTATTTAACATGGTAACCAAACTGATTCTTGGACTGGTTTCAGCTGTGACCCAGGTGAAGGAGTTCAACATTTACAACTGAGGTATGCATGTTAAATTTCTAACATATGGCCATCACTCATCAGATTCATGTAATTTACAAAACAAAATCTCGTAAATGTATAGCATAGCAATAACCAATGACATGAGTGTGGTATATTGAAGATTTACCCATGGTTGGTGTGGTTTAATCATGAGGGCGAAGCCTGAATAATTAAACAAAACCAACAATGGGTAAATCTTCAATATAACATACTCGTGTCATTGGTTATTGCTATGCTATACATTTACAAGATTCTGTTTTATATACCATAGCCAGGGATCAGTTATTGCTATTATACAATGACAATATTTAAGAAAAATTGTTTCCCCAATTCTGTTGCTTTGTTGATGTACTGTGCAAGCATATGGGACTTCTGTTCCCATGTTTACGCAGTACAGTACATCAGGGTTTTGAAAAGCAAGCAACCGAGACAGGAAGATCTCAGTTGATTTTTTTTTTTTTTTTTGAAAAAGAAAAACAGCTGTTATCTCCAGGCAGTTTAGACTAAGGGAGATATGGGGGAAATAAAAACAAAGTCAGGTATGTTTCTTTAGTTTTGCAGAACATACTTGATTTTTCTTGTATTTTTCTCTACTCTAGTTAAGTACCTCTCCACCTCTTATTTTAAGAAATGTGGACAAAGCTATAAATAAAGGAGGTGATGGGTAATATTGCTCTTGTAAACTTAAAGTTTTAAGAAAGATTTGTATAGTTGGAAGGAAAGAAAGTCTGAAACTGAAATACACTGTCATTATTGTTTGTTACTCAGCGATTTGTCAGAAAACCACAAATTTTAAGAGGAACGAAGTCACTAAATAATGGCATGCATTACAGTTTCAGACTTTCTTTCCTTCTGGCTAATGCATGTCCCCACATACTAATAGATGAAAAGTCTGCCCACTCGATAATTTAGCAGCCGGAATTTTGCCATTGATATATTCTTGATTTATAAAGGGCATGCTGGTTGGGCTGACCAGTCAGCGTACTTGTTTTTGAATGTTAATGCCCAGTTACTGTGTAATAAAAATTATACAATGACTGTCCATTAATATTCTAAAATGAGCATGCTGATTGGCCAGTCCAACCAGCGTGCCCATTGTAAATCCGAGAATATACTAATGGAAAAAGGTGTGGTCATCCGGACTTTTTTCCATTGTTATAATCTGTAACTTTATATATATATATATATATATATATGTATATATATACATATATATTTTTTTTAACAAAAATAAATAAATAAAATCACAAGTCCAGACTCTGGACATATGAGAGAGACAGGATGGAGAAAATAGTAGGAAAATCATGTACGTTATTTAAAACTAAAGACATACCTGATTTTCTTTGTTTTTTCTCCATTCTGTCTCTCTCCTACCCCTAAACTGTTCGGAAACTTTTTTATTTAAAAAATACAACAAGAAAAAAAGGAACAACAGAGGCCTTTTCTCTGTTGGTTGCTTCCCAAAGCACTGATGTGTACTGGGTAAGCATTGGAATGCAAGTCCCATATGCATGCACATTACATCAGAAAAAGTCCCAGGGTACCGGCAAGAGACAGAAAGGCAGAGGCATTATACAAAGAGATTGTTTAAGAAAAGTAAGCATTTTTTCCTTAAATAATGTCATTGTATAAGAGCAATAACCCACGGCTGGATGTGGGCAATGCTGAATTTACCCATGGTTGACTTTGGTCACGAGGGTGAAGCCGTGGTTTATTGCTTAAATAAATCATAAACTTCATCTTGTTGAAAGTTATAAATTACCTGATTGTAGTACAGACAAAATCAATGGTTTATAAACTGTAATAAATTACAGAGGTTTGTAATATTGCCTATCGATACTTGAATAGAAGACTGTAAGACAGCTGTATAGCTATTTGTGGCAAAAACTTGAGGGACTTAATTTTATGTGAGAAAGTTCTTAGTTTGGAATATAGACAATTCCAAAACTGGTATATTCAGTTTTAGGAGTATCTAATGCTATTAGTTCTTGTATAAGTGTGCGAAAAGAAAATGTTTTAATTTTACACTTTACAAATTTTACTCCTAGTAGCGAAAGTTAAATGATATTCGTTTGCTATAAGCTGTAAAACAGGATACAGGTTATGTTAACCTTAGCTTTGAAGCAGGTGCACCTGTATGATTGTGTTCAAGGACACTTTTCCTGAATAGTATGTAGTCAGAGATTTTCCTAAGGTTAGGATGAGCTGGTTCCAGTTTGAGGAAATTAGTTACTTAAACTTTTTACCCCTGAGGATTGGATAAAGTGGTAGGGGTCCTTGCAGTCTAAGAGGTTTGTTATCTTCTTTTCTTAGGCACTATGGTAAGATTTTGATATCAATTTTTCTTTTGAAGAATGGAGAGAATCCTTCATTTAGGATTTTAAAAATTAGGGAGGAAAGTCAGAACATTTACTGAATAGTGACAGGTAAATGATAGTTATTTATTTATTTTTTTGGAAGGGGGGAGTAATAAAGTCCTTAAATTCTGAAGTGCAAATGTTAATGAATGGAAAGGCAGAGCAAGGTGTGTGAGCATTCTTTAGAGTACAAATTGCTCTTTTCCTTGGACCTAAGAGATGTCGACTTGACCACATCAGTGAATTGGGAAGTGAAATTCAGATTTACAAGGGAGGGAAATGAACTACAAGCTTTATTAAGGGCAGTTTGAAGCATGCTTGTGTATTGGCTTTATTCAGTACTACTATGAGAATAGCATGGTCTGTCATGGGCATAAGTAAGCTAATCTCAGGGATCCTTCTGGATTAAAAAATAAGTAGATTTACTAAAAATATTTTGTATGATATTCAGATAGCATTCTGCATACAGATCATACACACATTAAATCTAAATCCTGTTATGAAAAAAGGGACTGCCAACCCATGTATACTGGTGAGCGCGAAACACTAATAAATCCTTTGCCTTTCTTTGTACATTTCCCAGTGAATCCCGATCCTGCCTATGGTATGTCACACCCCTACACGCACATACACCCGTCATCCACTCCAGCCCTCCACATTTTTCTGCACACGTCACCATTTTGCCAAGGCCAATATGTACACCATCCTATTCATCTTCCTTTTCAGTTGCACATCCTGCAGGGGACAACAAAAGGTAGATAGCTGCCTGGCCATCCAACATCTATTTCAGAGTTAAAAAGGCTTATTATGGGAGAATGGCTAAAATGAAGATTATCCAAGTCCACAACACTCATGCCTTGAACTACAGTGCAGGCACTACTTGCATGCAGCACAGTTTGTGATAGTCTTTGCAAACAGTTATACATTCATTATTGCAAAACCTTATATATTTCCCTGCAAGTGTGCTATCAGTTCTTCCGTCAATCTTGCACTTCTTAACACGTAAACTGTATTCCCCCACTCCTGTGACTTGCCGAGGCAAGAACTTACAACTTCAGCCCCACAATTCTTGCCATTACATCAAACAGAAGTGCTAATGTGGCATTACCTAGGAAATAAACATATTTCTTGAGGCTACTGACATTCTAAGCATATATTCACATAAGTTAAGGCTGCAGAGCAGGAAAATATTTATAGTAAAGAAAAAATACAGATGCACCTTGCTAATGTATCCTATGCAAGCTCTCTCTCTCTCCAGCTGTGCACAATGGAAAGGAAACCTTCATGAAGTCCATACAGCATTGATACAGGTCCATACAGCATTGAAAATGTTTATATCCATATTAAAGCCCAGATCCCTTCCTTGGGCCTTAATGAAAAAATGCACCTCTCCAATAAAATGCACTATATAACTAGAATTTTAAATCATGAATATTAAACATTAGGAGGAGGAATTTGCCCATGCACTGTGTTTTGTTCTTTTAGCTCCCACTACGTAATGACCATCAGATGCTTTATCAGCCTATTAACTCATATGTTCCCTTCACAGGGCAGGAACCAACTTAGAGGGGTCATCATCCAGGCAGTCATTTGGGTGATTTGAGTTTTTTCTGTTTTTCCTCTGGCTCTAATGAAGTACACAGTAATTGAGGCATTGGGAAATGTGCTCTGAGCTGATGGTGGAGGATTCCCCTCACTTCCACTATGGTTGTTTTCTCCAAGCAATCCTGCCCCTCTCCAATAACACTAGTAGTAGTACCTATGTTCTGCACAAGGGAGATTGCATTGCCTTGTGTGCTTCCTATTTTACATGAACCCCACCCATCTAGGAGACGTGTGTGGGTCATGTCCCTTCACTTATCCCCTCCCTGTCTGACTCCTCCAGTGCAAGGGCCACTGATCGAACTCCAGTCACTTGGGTCACAGTCAGGGTTCTGTCCCCCTGCACTATGCTTAACTAAAACCATAATCAAAACGTAAGGTCCAAGTGTTTAAAGCAGGTCCACACCAAAAAAGCAGATATAATCCTTTATTTATAGAGTAGATTAGGCACTTTCATCTGCGTATAACCAAAGACTTCATCAGAATCTACTGTTCAAGTTACATCCACACATTTAAATAATACAACACACCACCTGATCAAGTAACAATTAGCTATTTAAAGAACCATACACTAAAAGGTTAATGCATTGTGATAAAATTGCTCAGTATAACAAGCCTATATACAATTTAAAATTACTAAAACCCAAACCCCATGATTACCAAGGAGCACCATTCATTGTGTTCTAAACATTGTATGATCTAAGTTTCAGAAAACTACTAATGCTACAATAGTCATTAAGCCCTGGAGAAAGGTGAGCTTGCAGCCTTATTTGCCACAACAGTTCTTTGACCTCCAGTAAGTCCTGCTATGGCCCACCCCGGGGATTTTGAAATACCTGCTCCACTGTAAAGAATGTAAATTCATGTTCGGGGAATTATCCTATGTGTTTCACTAGAGCATTAGTCTTTTTTGTGTGCCTAATGTCCACAATATGCTCATAGATCCCTGAAACGCCTCTGTTTTCCCAACATAAAATTTAGGGCATTTTTTTACATTGAGCAATATACACAATGCCTTTCGTGTTGCAATTTCAGTAAAACCTAGGTCTGACTAACTGGTTATTGACCAAAAAAGTGTCCCCCCTTCATGATATATGGACACTGTGGACATGTTCCACATTTGTGGGTCCCTGGTCTCCTAAAACTCAATGGGGGGTTACTGAAACGATCAACTTCCAAATAATTCTTGATAGATTTACCCTTTCTAAATACCACTTTGGGTTCCTTCCCCACATATTCCAGGGTCCCCTCAAAACAACTAAAAATATTCCAGTTTCTTCTCAATATGTTCACCATGTCCTTATGCTCACTAGTAAAAGTAGTAATAAAGGCCCTAGAAACTTCTGGTCTAGAATACTCCTGCCCTTCACCCGTCATTCTTGTCTGGACAATAGTGTCCTTTAAAATTGGTCTGTAAACCAGACCCATCCTTTTTCCACATACTTCAGAAAACACCTGTTGAACTAACAAGCTAGGATAGCCATGTGCTGCTAACATCCCTGACAGTTTTTTCACCTTCTTGTTGGAAGGTTTCATCCTCTGAAACCATTCGGGCCAGTCTTACATATTGCCCCTTGACTAGTCCTTTTTTTGGTGATGGGGTGGCAGCTATTAAAATGTAAGAGGCTATTAGAGTAGGGTGATTTCCTATACACATTGCTGATGTACCTTCTACTAACATAGTCCTTCCTTAATTCTACATCCAAATAATGGATAATATCTGGATGGCTAGTGTCGGTGAATTTAAGGAAGGGTAGTAGTATTGCATAATTCAACAAAATTACTAATCTCCTCAGTGGGCCCTTTCCAAGCAACAAATATGTCATCCAAGAAAACAGCAGTAAGTAATCCAAAGTTGCTCAAACTCAGCAAAAACCTCCTTTCTCATTCCCACATGATAATGTTGGAAAAAATGGGGGAGCAAGCAGCCCCCATAGCCATCCCACATTTTTGATAGTACTGACCTTCAAAATAATCAAAATTGCAGCTCAAAACTGTTTCCATAAGTGTAGTTAAAACATATACACCATTGTTGAAAAAAACACTTGTACTAATAACATATTCTTCAAACCATTCCATACCAATATCATGTGGGATGACATTGAATAAATTGACCATATCAGTGGTTAAAAAAACAATGTCCACGTGGAATGCCATATTCCTGACTTTCCCCAGGAAGTCCCAAGAATCCTTGCATAATTCAGAGTGTACATCCAAACGCTTCTTTAATTTGGTGTCAATAAACCTAGCAAGTGGGTGAATTTTCACCTTCATGGCATTCACAATAGGTCTTAGTGGGGATCCACAGTGCTCTTGTGGATCTTTGGTAGCCCAAAAATGGAAGGTACAAGAGGATGTTCACAAGTGAGAAAATCATATTCATCAAAAGTTATGGCACCTTGGTCAAACATATCTTTCAATAAATAATCTATTTGCACATAGGACAGGTTCACCTTGTTAATAGATGTCTCATCATACATACTATCCTCTAGCCAACATCCCATTCATACGGTTGATATAGTCGATTTTAGACATCACCACAATCCCCCCGCCCTTATCGGGCTTCATTACCCTAATGTTCCTGTCAGAGCTAAGTTCCCTGAGCAAGCCCTATTGACTTTTAGTTAAATTGAAATTGTGGTCAGGTAAACAATCTTCCAAAAGTTTCTTAAATTCAAATTCACATATCTTTTCAAAAATGACAAGGGGCATCTGTAAAGGGGATTGAATGTACTCTTACGTAAAAGTTCCCGAGGTTTGAAAACACAGTTAACATCATGAAAATACATAGCCAAGTTCAATTTTCTCAAAAACAATTTAAAATCTACAATCAAATGATCAAATCTGGCTTTAAAAGTAGGAACAAAACTCAGCCTTTTACTCAACAATTCACTGTGCTCTATGTTAGATGGTTGTTCAGTTTGTTTGTTTCTTTCGGCTTTTCCCAGTTAGGGGTCACCACAGCAGAACTCCGGTCCGCTAATGATTGGCAGTAGAGATTTACGTGCTGTATAGTTGTATATTTTAAAGTCACCTTTTTGATTTTGTATAATATAAGGTCCATCTCCCAATGCATCTAGTCCACCACTCTGGTACTGTGGTCCAAAAATATTGGAAACGATTATCTCCTCCATTTTCTTGTGTAATTGTTTACCATTCACCTCTTTTATTGCCTCTGCACAGTCTGGTTCACATTGCAGTTCCGAATCCTCTCTGAACATCTCACTGGGGCCTGCTCTAAAGGGAAAACATGGTTCCCCTGCTCATCGCCATCACTGTTAGGTGAAACAAAGTGTTGGTCATTAGGAGAGGCTCACTCATGTGACAGTTCCTGGTACAGGATAGGCTCGCCCTTGATTGTATTCTAGTCTATCTCATTCTATTTTTCTGCTCTTCTGGGTTCTGACCTCATGAGAGACATGGTCAGCTTTTTCCAGTATTTTTTCAAATTTGTCACCACAGTGGGAGGTCGCTTCTCTATTTCAAGGATGTCTTTAAATAAAATGTTCAGCTCTTTACCATTATGCCTAATCATAGTTTTCATTAATTCAAACCCCTGTTTGTCGAAGAGTTCAAGGTGGTCCCAGTACATAGGGGAGTCCTGGGTAAAACCATTGGAGTATTTCCAAGATCTCAGTCCTTCAGGAACCAGCTTTAGTTTAATACATTCATTGAAATAATCATTTTCAATCATTAATTTTCTATAAGGAATAACTTTAGACTCAAATGACTCCAACATTTGAGTAAATGTACAGTTGTTTGTAACCCCATTAACTACAGTACACTTCTTAACCACTCAGAAATATTCACAGAGGAGGAGGCAGCGTTAATTTGTAACTCACCAACATGTTCATTTGCCTCAAGGATCTGTCCTTGAAAGTAACGCTGCAAAATAGGTTGAGTGCCTTGTCTAATAGAATTGTCACCATTGGCCGGTCCCTCCAACTGCGAAATTCTGGCATTCAGCTGGCCCACTTGTTGTGTCAATTGGTGGACAAGTTGCATTAATAGCCCAATTTCAGAACTATCCACTCCAAATTGGGCTGGTGGTAAGGTCCCACTGTTCTGACTTGAACCTGGTTGAGAGACAGACAGCTTAACTAAGAACCAACACTAAAACCAGAATCAAAATGTAAGGTCCAAGTGCTCAAAGCAGGTCCACACCAAAAAAGCAGATATGCACCATGCTGCCAGGCCTCCATTTACTACCTTTAGTGTATTATAGGTAAATGTCCTTTTCATCAGAACTACTGCACTTGTACTGATGTGAAAGTAGCTCTAGATGCTTATCTTTGTCAGTTCACAAATGAAAAGCATTTAACATTTTGTTTCCTGCATAAGCCCCTGCACTATGTTGTTTATTTTTTTTTTTTTACTTCATCCTTGTCGAACTTATTTCTTGTACCCATCTCAAAATATTACTTTTAGCTTAACTCTCAAGAAAATAGAATAATTTGTTGAAAAATCACAGCACTTGGTTCTCCAGTTCACGTCTCAACTGGTTTGAATTTAGTACACATTTCACATGTTCTGACTGTGGATAGCCTTCAAAATTGCTTGTGCATGGGTGTTTGAGATTGTGTGTGCATGAGCTCACACATGTCATGTATTGAGTAGTTACTCTGATTAAGGTGTGTTTCTATGCCTTGCACACACGAAATGCTTGGATAAACTCTGGCACCCCTGTAACCCTGCTCTGCATTAAGTTGATACTCACCAAATGAGTAACTATGAACCTTTGTGTGACTGAATGTATGGAATATACTGACTGTGGCTGCATGGCATAGAGGGATGAAGCCCTGATTATGATCCAAGACCGAGTAGCATCCTGATGTTGCCTGAGTCATACAGAGAATGTGGGCATAAGATCTGATACTGCTCCTGGGGAGAGAACGATGGCCAGGTCTGTCTTATTACTGACACCTAGTGGATCTCATGTGTAAAAGCATGCAGCACATATACTGATATACACACTTGGTTCTGCCAAACAGCATGTAATGCTGTACCTGTATTCTATCACATGCATGGAAGCATGCATATGCACTAAGTTGGCATTGCAAACTACAGTTTTACTGGCATATGCATGATTACAAAGGACAAGAGAGTTGGGAATTAGTAAAAAATGATCATACTATAATAAAATCTTCTCTGTGACTCAATTTTGCCATTTTCGCAGAGTTAAATGGGACTGTGGTACAAACTGTATGAATGTCTGTAACAGCAAGACTGATGGTTAACAGGTATCGGAGAGGTTAAAATGATAAAAATTATTCTCATGATAAGATTCATTTTGGCTAGATTTTCTTCACTGTTATTGACTTTTCCATTAAAGCCATTACTTTGTGTATAAACCGACAACTTGCCAAATGTACATTAATTGTTTTCAGTGCTATTTATTTGGCTCTTCATAGTATATATTTTGTTACAGCTGTTATGATGGTTTATAGTGGTTATTAAAGCATTTTTTTATAAATTGTCTCCAGTGTTGAATATAAGTTAACTACCTCCTAAGTATAGGTTATAGTTTTCTAAGGAGGTCATATACTGAGGTACTGTTTCCTTTGCTGACCTGTGGTGTAGTGATTAATGTAATGAACTCTTAAAAAATGCATGTTACGGAGAAGAAGTTTTCTGTCCTCTCATGTCCAGTTGAATACACGAGGAATGTTAGGCATGATAAATCCTGAGGATTACTGCTAGAAATCTGTAAAAAAAAAAAAAAAAAAAAAATTCATTGACTACTGGCTGTGCAAACTTCTGGTTTCCATGCTGATTACATTCCTGGCCAGCTTTGGCCATTACTTGTATGTCTTTCAAAAGCTTATCATACTGTGTTCATCAGCAGAAAAAATGTCTCTACTGCCGTAAGTGCTAACCACTTTGGAACCTCTCTTTGACTTATAATTAGGATGACTGCTGGCCTAATAAAGGAACATATGGGATTGAAAAATTAAACTAAAATTATGGCATAGTCTCTACTTAGGTGTTTAACTTGAGCTGAAAGAATATGTTTTGCATATTTAACTCAAGCTGAAACAGAAAAGTTTTTAAATTTTATTATATAGGTTACTACTGCAGTAAACAACGCTGGTTTACTATGATTAAAAGAAATTGCTTTATTTTATAGATGGGCACAAAGAATGTTTCTGCTTTCCAGACAGACACAATTTCTTTCTACCAGTGTTTTGCACACACAACTTTATATAAATTAATTTAGAGCCTGTATTTTAACATTTTACTGTGTCTTAACTAGACTTCACTTTTTTAAGTTATTTAATAATAATAATAATAATAATAATAATAATACAACTCTGATAAGTAAGTATAACCTCTAATTAATCTTGGCTTTGTGTCTGTAATGTAAGTACTTCTTTTCTTCTAATTTTATCAGTCATATTTACTCAAATAAATATGAATGCAAATCTGGGAGACTGGTATGTGTATTTATGTTCTTACACGTGTGTAGCTCTTTGTGAGGTCTGCTTAGATAAGCTCATGCGTGGAATCTCAAACCGACCTATGGATTGAAATTATAGATGAGATGTTGTCCTCTCTCGCCTTCATTCTTAGCTAATTGGGTTTGGAAATGATTCTCGGTTCTGACTCAGCCTTATACAAAAGCTTGAAGTCTTCTACTAGCTCGTGCCTAAACCCTATCCTCTCATGTTTGCCACTAAACAAGATTGGGTGCTCTCCTACTGGCTCTGGCTAAGTAGATTTTTTCTATATATATATATTTCCGTAATTGCTAGGTTTTTCAAATTGTGGTCCTTTAGTTAATACTTAGAAAGTGAATTGTGTGTACATTCACTTTTTTCCCTGCTGTTTTTGCTGTTGGCCGTCGCTTTTTCCCACAAGGCCTTTCTTACCCTATCCCGGCTTAAACTAAATTCACAAAGCCCGTTTTAGTTAGAGGGCTTTTTTTTTCACCCTTTGCTAACTTCTCTACACTATAGGCTGGTTCATTTAAATTAGAGAGCTGCCTTAGCCTGTTTGACTTAGGGTTTTTCCATGTGTTTTCTTTCCTTCTTAAATTCCCCAAGGCTAATTCATTTAAGTTAGAAGGCTGCCTCTACCTGTTTAAATTAGAGGGCCCTTTTTTCCCTTGGTATTTTTTGTATGTTTCTTGTTGTTCTCTAGTAAAAAAAAAAAAAAAAAAAAAAACGTTTAAAAAGTAGTCATATTAGTATATATATTTATATAGTTAAACTTTTCTGTACTTGATTGCTGTTTCTCTTGTTTTTGTAGCTTGTTGGATAATGGCTTCAAAGGATTCCAAAGAACCTAAACTCTCTGGTTTCAAATAATGTGTAAAGTGTAGCCAAAAAATGTCTGTTACTGATGGACATACCATTTGCGTATACTGTCTTGAAGCGGTTCACCTCCAAGAGTCCTGTGCTATCTGCCTCTCCTTTAGCCACTGGGTATTATTAGAGAGAAAAAAATAAAGTTATTTTGAGAGGATTGTTAAAGACCCCCTTTTCAGAAGCAGGTCAGTGTATGACGAAGTCGGGCCAATCCGTTTCTTCAAAATCTGCTAAATTGGGAAAAAGGTCCTTTTCTTCAGGTGTTCAATCAGAGCTATCAAAAAAAGTACAAAAAGTTTCATCTTCAAACCCGAAGGTTGTCGGGTCCAAAAAGACGTCTACCTTAGTATTGGTGCCAATGGAATTCCATTTGCGGAACTGGCCCCCGGAATTGGAACCGGTATCTTCCACCTTAAGGTCTCCACTGTTGCAGTCCTCCAGATGATCTACTCCCTCCTCTCCATCTTCTAGGAGCTTATCCGGTGATGATGATGTGGATTGTGTGGAGCAGAGGCTGTTCAGGACACTGGCTTTCATCAAACTGTTGTTTGATCCAACCCCAAGGGCTTCGGAACTGACCAAGCCTACCCCTTCACCATTAATTCCTCCTCCAATCCCAGATCTGGCTGCCAAAATGTCCAGAACTGATCATAGTGGAACTGCCGGAGCCAAGACCTACCACAGGATCTTTGGTTCCAACTACTGCTCTGACATCCTTTGTTACATCTGAACCTGAGTAGTCTAGGAGTCAACCCTCCCCGGTTGGGTCCTGGGAGGGAAGTTGGATCGGACAGTTGTCAGATCCGAACTTGCCTCTTGGGGCTTTGGCTTGGGTGAGCTTGGCTCCTACCTCAGTCTCCGAGCCAACCACCTTGGTTCTGGGAATTCCCTCTGTTTCTTTGGAGGCAGGAGTTTCCTCGGATCAGGGGCAGGGGAAGTTTGAGGTAATGAAGAGAGTGCTGTCTCCACAGACAGATCCACTGTCAGGCCAGGACATTCTTCCCCCATAGGCACAGACATCTGTCTCTGCACCACTGCATCCACAGACATGCAGAGACCCTCGGCCTCAGGATACCCCATTGGGTGGACCCCTCTCTTCTGAAATTTCTCCAGAATACCCTTCTGAAGAGGTCCTTTGGAAGAGGAAGCATTTAGACTCCCCAGAGGAGTCCACATCGGATACAGACCTTGATAACTCAGAAGGGTCTCCATGGTCGCCCTCTGAGGATGTGTCCTTCACGGAGATCCTGGAAATACTAAACCAGGGAGGTGGCTGGAAGCCCATTAACCCTTCTGAAGAGTCTGTATACTTGAAGGCCTGTGGGTCTCACCCTTCCACCACTTGTGTGTCTCCGCCTTTTGATGAGCTGATGGACTTAGTCAGAAGGTGTGGAAATCTCCCAGACTCAGTGGAACCTGTTCCTCTGAGGTCAAAAAAATTCATCACAGCACCAGCAGATAAAAACTTCCTAACTAAAGGAGTCCCAGTAGATGCTGTGGTGGTGGTGGCAGCCACCAAAAAGGAACTCATGGAGCTGTCCCCTTCTGTCCATCTGCCAAACAGTCAGTCTCAAACGATGAACAGATCTAGAAAGCACATTTTCTCTTCAGCAACTTTTGCCCTTAGATTGCTGAATTTATCTGACTCATTTTACTAGATTTCAGAGAGATCTCATGAAAGACCTAGGAGATCCAAAGTTCAATAGCTGAAGAGGTATTGGATAAGGTTGTCTCTCAGCTCTTTACCTTAAATTCAGTAGTCAACTCCTCAATGAGGCTCATTTCTTACATAGCAGATGGGGTGAGCAGGGAAACAGGTTCAGGAATTTCCCTAAAAAGACATTCCTGGATGCACTTGTGTGACTTTGTGGAGCCCTTTAAATCTTCCTTTGTGAACACCCCTTTGATGGCTCATCCTTGTTTGGGTCAAAGGTCAAAGACACATGAACCAGGTGTGAACAAGAAGGAAAGACACTCTGCCATAGGAGTCTGTTTTTCCCTCCCTACCAGACCTTATCCAAAGGGTTAGAAAGGAGGGGAAATGTGGCTTTTAAAATCTCAGAGAGCTTTCCAGGACACGTGGTGATTCTTTCCTCAGGGATAGAGGGGGAAGTACTAATGGAAGACGTCAACCATGTGGCAGAGGGGGTCTGCAAACAAGGGTGACAGGGAAGCATTCCTCGGTAAGCCTTTTCAGAGTTCCTGAAAAGTAGCCTGCCTGTCCATCTCTGAAGGAAGTCAGGGGTCACTTATATTTGTACCCAGAAAAATGGCTAAAAATAAAAGACAAGTTGGGTACTAAGCATTGTATACAGAGGTTACTTCATACCCTTTTCCTTCCCCGTCCAAACACAAAAAACATCCCGGATATTCCATCCACTCAGAGGGAACAGGCAACTCTAGAAATACAAAATTTGCTAGACAAGAGAGTCATCCAAACAGTCCCTGCAGAGCAAATAGGATCGGGAACTTATTTAAGGTTCTTTTTAGTTCCAAAGAACACAGGGGATAGGAGACCCATCCTGGATCTTAGCAAATTGAACAAATCATTAAGAAGGTCAAAGTTCCAGATGGTAGCACTGCAATCGATACTCCCTTTTCTGGGACAAGGCGATTTTATGTGCTCAGTAGACCTCCAGGATGCGTACTACCATATAAAAATGGACAGGAGATCCAGGAGATACCTGTGCTTCCAGCTGGGTGCAAGTCATCACCAGTTCCGTGCTCTGCCCTTTGGCTTCACTGCAGCCCCCAGAATGTTCACCAAGTGTATGGCAGTAGTAATGGCTTACTTGAGATGCCTAGGATTCTGTGTGTTTCCATACCTAGATGACTGGCTACTAACTACCACCACGAGCATCTACTATCCAAAGGAAGAGACACCGCCTTGCATCTCTGCTCTCACCTAGGAATCACGATAAACTACAAAAATCTGCCTTGTTGCCATCTCAATGTATCATTTTTGTAGGAGCATATCTAGATGCTACAAAAATGATGGCAAAACTTCCCTCTGAAAGTGTTCAAGTCCTATGATGTCAAGTCGTAAACCTACTTTCCAAGAAAAAACTTGAATCAAGAACAGTCCTGAAAGTCTTGTGGACCATGGCAGCAGCATTAACCATGATTACGTTAGCATGTCTGCATGTGAAGTCTTGGGGACAATGGCAGCAGCATTAACCATGATTACGTTAGCATGTCTGCATGTGAAGTCTTGGGGACCATGGCAGCAGCAATAACCATGATTACGTTAGCATGTCTGCATGTGAAGTCTTGGGGACCATGGCAGCAGCAATAACCATGATTACGTTAGCATGTCTGCATGTGAAGTCTTGGGGACCATGGCAGCAGCAATAACCATGATTACGTTAGCATGTCTGCATGTGAAGTCTTGGGGACCATGGCAGCAGCATTAACCATGATTACGCTAGCATGTCTGCATGTGAAAATTCTGCATTGGCTACTGTTCACTCGGTGGTTCATGCAGGGAGTACTCACATCCCACCAAATTTTGATAACAGAATCTTGCAAAAAAAGAGCTTCGTTAGTGGTTTCACTCCACTCGTGACATTAGGTCAAATTTTTGTTATTCCACAACCTTTAGCCATAGTGACCACGGGCACTTCTCAGATAGGGCAGGGGGGGCATTATCTCAGAAGGATAGTCCAAGGCACTTGGAAGGGTCATGAGGCCCATTTGCACATAAGTTTCTTAGAAATGAGAGTGGTGCTTTTAGTGTTGCAAGCATTTCAAGACTCTCTTCTGCTAGGAACTATTGCACTACAGACATGCATGTCAGTTGTGGGGTACATAAACAAGGAGGAACCAGATCTTATCCCCTTTGTCGAGAGGCCCTGAGAGTATGGCAGTGGGGAACCGCCTCCATGTGCCCCTGTGTCTAAAGTCACATTTTTGAAATCGCTATCAGATTGTATTACCTTTACTTACTAATCTCAAAAACAAAGAACTTTCCCATAAAGTAAAAGGTCATTCTACAAGAGCCATAGCAACCTCTTCTGCCTTTCATGGCGAGAGTACCAATTGATACCATTTGTGCTGCAGCAACATGATCAAGGCCTCATACCTTTATCACTCATTGCAAAGTGGATTTGACCTCCAGGAACAGGGCCTCCTTTGGGTCCACTGTTCTGAAGAATATTCTCCCTTGAGCAACTCAACTAAGATGGTGCTCGGGATGCTTTCCCAACCATCTAAGAATGAAGGAAAGATAGGACAACATCACATAAAGAAGTTATGTAATCACCATAATGTTCCATGTGTGTTGTCCATCTTGCCTTCATTCTTACATACCACCCACCTTCCCCCAGCCTTTCTGACCTTCTTGATTACTCTATGAAGTATTCAATACTCTTTAAATGGTACCTTTTTATATCAGCCAACAAGATGTGGGGAGCTTTCCTAGGGCATGAGGGGATGGGGTTTAGCCATGAGCTAGTACAAGATCTCAAGCTTTTGTCTAAGGCCGAGTTGGAACCGAGGATTGGTTCCGAACCCAACCAGCTATGAATAAAGGCGAGATGGACAACACACATGGAATGTTATGGTGTGTACATAACTTCTTGTTTTGTATTTACAGTCTCCAGGTACTGATTCTCTCAACTAAAAATCACACAAAGTCTTGCTATGCTGTCAATGTTCCATTTTAGGAACTGTATACTTCATATCCAGAATTTCAAGCATTAGTGGAGAACGGTGGACATTGTAAATATTTTGCTTAGCTATCAAAAATCTTACAGCAGCAGTGTATGGTTTCTGACAGCTGCCAATGTAACACTTTGTCAGTTTTCTGGGAACTGCAGAAGACTGAGGAAGAGGAGTTCTGGTTGTGGGCTTGATCTGTTTTTCTGGCAGTAGTCTCTTATTTGCATCCCATTAACCCCCACCCTTCCAACTTCTAACTATCTTTCAAATCTATAAAAAAGTCAGTTGCAGGTGGTGGAAGGGAAATGTTAATGGGACAGATAGTCCTGCTGGTTAAGTGTAATATAAACAATTTCTTCTACTTTTCATTCACAAAATGTCCCATTGTAAGAATTACTCTCACACAAACCGAATGTTATGTCAGTGTACTAATGTACTGATCACAATCACACAGTCTGCTTTATTTTACTTTTGATGAAGTACAGCGGACCGGAGTTCCGCTATGGCGACCCCTTACCGGGAAAAAGCCGAAAGACAAACAACAACAACATTCAAAGGCATTCAGTAAATTAACTGTATAAAAGATGCATACTTAAATGTACTTCACCCTGCCTGCAGATCTTATGCATGTCAACCCCCCTCAATTGAATTCAGAGTAGATTGACCCACTATAGAAAACAGAGTGTTTATTATTCACCTTGGTGATTTGATGAGGATCAGCTCATCTACCCACCTGTCAGTTTGTAATAAAAAAGAAAAACAATGCTAGAGAGCTCTTCATATCTGAAAGTCTGTCACTAAGGGCACTGCAAATCCCTGTCTGTTACCTAAAAAAAAATGCTTGGTTATTTTCAAAGTGAAATAACTGAGCGGGTTTTGTCCTTTCTTTCCTTTCACTTGGAGTACCTATTCCTGTGCAAATCTGTTTTTCTAGGTTTACTTAACTAGGTTGAGTCCCATTTCCACTGGAGACCCCAGGAGCACTATGTGGTTAAGTGAAATGCTCCCAGTCACACAGTAAGCAAATTGAGACTGAGGGGAATCAAACTGAGGACTACAGGGTGAAGCTGTCTGCAGCTCATAGCCTTATTCCTCTGTATAAAATGGTAGACAGATATAGTACTGTTGTTTGAGGTACTGACATTTTGACTTAGTTAACTTCTGTCATTTCTAAGCATGCAATAGTGCTTTCTGTCAGCTAAGAGAGATCTTTTATATTTTTTCATGTTGTATGGCAGCAAAAGTGTGAGTTGGTTCAGCAGACATTTATGGAGTTGATATTTACCTAGGTCTCTTCTTCTTGCAGGTGTGGAACCTTTTCAACAAACACAAAAGGATGTTAAGAACATACTCAAATGCTGTATTGCAGTCTGCCTGGGAGATGACCGTATTCTAGTCAGTAGTAGCTCATACCATAAATAATTTGGATTCATGATGGTTACCAGTATGAAATAGTTTTAACTTTATGATGATTACCTTTAGTAAATTAGATGGAAGACATAACACAGAGGCCACTAACAATTAGACTGTCCACTACAAGGGATTTCCATTTGGAGGGAAAGTTGGAGCCAGTCTACAGTAATATGATTCCTACCTACACATGTTAATGGATTAGTAGGCTGGTGAAACTGTTACTCAAAACTATGACCATTAAGTGAGAGATGTGGTAAGCCTTTGCTTTACACTGTGTAGGCTGGAGTCCCCAGGGGTCAGTCCATTTTTGACATGCAAGTAATTAAAGAACCCATTTAATGATCATCTTCCATATACTTGAGTGCGTGGCAGAAGATGGATTGCATATCAGTTAAATTTGCAGTTCAAACAAATATGAAAACCCATATTTATAAACTTGGGGGTGGGAAAGATTGTTACACATGAATTTTTTTCTTGTTAGAAGACAGACTTCATCTCCAGTTTGCTTTGTCACTGGAAAGCATTCTAGTTAAGCAGGACTAATATCTGGATTATGTTTTTAGGTGTCAACCAAAATTCAGTAATAAATTGAATAATATACATGCATTATTTATACATATTCAGATGAGACAGATTTTTGCAAATCCTTACAAAACTAATTGTGACTACTTTGATACCTTCATATTTACTGAAAGAATCAAGCAAGAATTAATTGTATAAATTTATAAATAAACGAGAAGCAAATGTATTATAAAGACATAAGCTAAATGTAATTCTGTATATATAAATATAGAATAATAGAAGGAATTTAAAGGGGTATGCATTAATATTAAAAAAAAAAAGAAATAGTGTAAAATATATACTATGGTCAGGGGCAGTTAGTATTACTGAAAAATGATGTATCTGGTTCTTATTTTGAAGTTTATTCTGGGGATGAAGGTGGGTGAGTAAAGTAGAGTAGAGTAAAATCACTTAACCAGAGGTAAACACTAGCTTACTTATGTTAGGCCTAAAACATTCAGTGCACTAAATTACCACCAGAATGTATGAGTATCATAGAAAAGAAATGTTAAAGTTAAATGCAGTGTATATATATCATCTCCCAGAAAGTTAAGTATGAATATACAAAATAGGGTAACTGTGACCTATAGGACATTATTCAAGTTAAAAGTAGTTGTAATAATAAAAAAAATAGTAATGGATAAAATGAAGGATAGGAAAAACACATGCAAGTGTAATTAAATTAAACAAGACTTAGCTAAACACAGGAAGCAATTAATGTGAAAGAAGACAGAAGCAGTTAAAGAACCTAAACAGAAGATATCCATTACAGAGGTAACAGGCAGATTTATATGGAAGCCAAGCAGTCACTTTCTGAAAACAGTCCAGAGAGACAGTTAAATTAAAACTGGACATCACTGTGAAACTAGTTGGGTTCAACTTAGGTATTAATGAAATGAAACAGCATGTTGTTTGAAATAAAAAAAAAACAACAGTACTAGACGTAGTTATGAAGAGGTAATTAAAAACCTTTATCTTACAGTAGTCACTGTCTTTGCATTATTACATATGTAACAAGTTATAACTTCAGCAGTTCAGTGACATAAAGCAGAATACGTAAAAGTAGTAAAAATAGAGAAATGGATTAATATTTAGAAATCAACAATATAAAATGGAAAATAACACTCAAAACTAACATTTCTTGTATGAGTGGCAAAGCCATACGAACACGATATCTGGCATGCTTCTTTAGTTAAAACAGAAGTCCTTAGCATTTATAATCTCTCACCCAATCAGCGTTATTCAAACAGTTATCTCCAAGGTGACAGTAAACAGCAAATTATCTTCTTCCTCATAATGGTATTCTCTGACAGTGCCAAAAATAATTGTTATAAATAAAACCCTACAAGTCGATTAAAGGGGAACTACTACTACTACTTTGTAAGTTAAACAGCAGATTGTATAGTTTGAAGTCATACTGCCAATCATAGCCAGTCAATCAAATGTCTTAAAGACTGATATAAAATGCAGATCATCTTCCTCCTCAGAAAATCAGTCTTTGACAGTCCTAAAATAATCATAACATAAAAAAAAATTAAAGAATTTGAGAAAAAGACAATACAATCCATTCAATGTGTGCTTGTTAATATAGACAGATTTAAGAGTTGTGAATGTGACTGCAGAAGAGAAATTAAGCTAGCCAAACTCTACTTCACATTCCATCTCCTTGGATCATCAAGATAAATACATAACTGTCACCAGATGACATGGGATCACCAATCAGTTATGGACATGGAGGATGTGATTAGAGAGGGAGGAAGTAGCCATTGCAGGCTTGCCCAGTCTGTGGGAGAGATGTTGCCTGTGCAACACCTGGTGGCTGTGTGTAATTGAATGTGTAAACTGCAAAATAATGCTTACTCATTCTGTGTTATCTTTGCATGTGTGTGTTTGTGTATGTGAGCATAGATAGGTGCCCATGGCCAGGTGCAGTGAAGAAAAATAATTAAAAAAAGAAAATACAAGTTCTTCACACAATAAGAACAAATCAAGCTTGACAAGCTCGTACTTTTCTGGGTAAATTAATAAAAGCCCTTTCACTGTAGCACTTGCTGATACAATTTCTTTCTTTCATTTGTTCTACAGCACTGTTCTATTTTTTCCTTTTTACATGGCTCCCCTTCTATCACATATTCCATCTCTTTCTCTGCTACTTCCAGTAACTTCATCCTCCTCCTGCTTTCCACTTCCTCTGCACCATTGTATGAGATATCACATAGCTTCTCTTCAATTATCCTGACAAATTTTCCATCCTAACTAACCACCTTGACTGTCTTTTTTTAATATACCCTACAAGAGAGTAACCTCTGAACTTCACTTTTAATCTTCCTTGTACAACTGCTATTCCTTCTGTCTAGAAACATGAAATTACGTTTTCATTGCCCAAACTGTCTATTAGCACTAATTGATCTAATAATTTCAAAAAAGTTTCTATACTCTTTATGCAAGCACTGCTGTTTGGGAAATCACTTCACTGAAAATTGAAGTATCCAAGAGTAAACTATGGCCTTCTTTCCCAAAACCAAGATAGCTGTCACTACCTCTGTTCTAACTATTACAGATGACTTATTCTACACTCCTTATGCAAGCACAACTTTGAGAACTTACTTTCCTATCAGATACTTGATTTTCAGTAATGTATAGCCTTCCTTCCCAAAACCAAGATGGCTGTCACTACTGCTGTTCTAATAATTATAGACAACTTACAGGAACATTAAAAAAGGACTACTAAGTGGGCCCCTTTTCATAGTTAAACTCTTAGTTTTAGTTAAATCCTCCTCATTTGGTTTCATGAGTACTTAGATAAGAGAAGAGCAGCGATCAAACTTCAACCTACTGCAACACATTAATGTACTCCTGAGTTCCCCAGGGTACAGTGCAGGTAGCCATTTCTTTTTTCCTCCTTTACTACAATTACCATTTCCCATTCAGTCTTAACCATGTGGGCTGATGATGTGTACATAGGATGGATGGGTTACCTCTACCTCTTCCTTCCAATTAAGCCTCCAAAATGATTTCAGGATACTTTAGAAATGAGATTCCAGGGCAGAAAAACTAACCAAAAACACCTGATAGTCAGTATTGTTAAAATATAAATTATGTCGTTAGACTACCGAAGAATAGGATGACCAAGGTGATGCAATGGTTAGCGTTGTCACCTCAAAGCAAGAGGTTCTCTGGTTCGATCCTTGGCTGGGGGTGCCTTCTGTGTGGAGTCTGCTTGTCCTCCCTGTGGTCACGTGGGCTTCCTCCAGGTGCTTCGGTTTCCTCCCACATCCAAAATACATGCTGTAGGTGGATTGGACACTCTAAATTGGTCCTAGGCATGAGTGTGTGCATTTGTGTGCCTTCAGTGGAATGTTGGGAATCGGGCTGGCAACTTGACACCGTACAACTCTATTGCCAATCATGAGTGGACGGGTGATCCGCTGTGGTGACCCCTAACTGGGAAAAGCCGAAAGAAGAAAAAGACTACTG
This sequence comes from Protopterus annectens, assembly GCF_019279795.1. NCBI lineage: Eukaryota > Metazoa > Chordata > Ceratodontiformes > Protopteridae > Protopterus > Protopterus annectens. The sequence continues at coordinate 663,343,739 of NC_056749.1, read as the reverse complement.
AAGTATATTTCTGTGTTCTTGTGTGTTTTATATATATATATATATATATATATATATATATATATATATATTGTGTGTTTTATATAATATAGACATTTACAACATGTACATGCACTACATATATATTTTAATAAACAGGGGGGCAAAAATGTCATGTTGGAAATCTTTCCTTACACCAGAGTATCATGGTTTGTAAAACTATAAGCATATATTCAATTTTCACAGTGTGAAGCAAATATATTTTTATTAAACAATACTGTATTAAAATACTGTATACTATAAGGGGAAATTTCACTCTTTCAATTTTACACTGACTGTGTAAACAGTACTGCAAGAGGGACTACAATAAAGGTACAAGAAGGAAACATACTGGTCTGTATTAATGATTTAATAATTATTTAAAGAAAACCTTGCCTTTTTATTGTCATGAAGTGATTAAGGTACCATCAAGATGTATGGTAGTGAGACAAAACTACCAAAGAACAGTAATACATTTTAATGTTTCAATAAATGTTTAACAGGCTTCAGTTTAATTTTGATGTCAATAAGTGTGTTAATTGGACTAAGGGTACATTACAATTCATGTTTGTACAAATGCAAGAAAAATTCTGTGCAAGCAAAACCGATAGTAAGTATGCTTGGCATATGCTGTACAGTAAATGGTTTAATATGTAAAAAGCATTCTTTGGTGTATAAACCATGTTTTCTACAACACTCTGTAAATCTGTGTAAATAAACAATTTTGCCATCAAGTTTTAAACTGTTCACAGAAATTGCTCCTCAATTCATTTGTATGTATAGTAACAAATCAAAGCTTAACATGTATGACACGTGTTTATTCCAAAAGAACAAGGCTGCAATACCTTTGCAATAAAATCCACAGACGTCAATAAATGTAGGATTTTCATTAAAATCATTACATAGTCATAAATAAAAGCAAGTAATTAATTCAGCAATTGCAAGATACAGCTCATAACAGGTAGGACATTTTTATAGGGTAGTCTTCAAAAGAAAAAAGTTAAGTTAAATCATTCATCCAACTCTAGTAGTAATAGTTATCATTGTGTTAACCATATGAAACTGTGTTTTAACTTGTATCAAAAGAAAATTAAAGGTTTTATTTCCTAATGTGTTTTCCATAAATCATAATACCAAAGAATGCATATCAATGTAAACTGTTCTGTGTTTTTAAAACAAAAAGGGAGAACTGTTATTTATATATATATATATATATATATATATATATATATATATATATATATATATATATTTATTTAGATATATTTAGACCGTACATATACACTTCTGTTTATTAGAATATATATGTGGTGCATGTACACTTCTGTTTGCTAGAATATACGTAGAAAAATTGTCACTTAGATGCATATACATTTCTGTATGTTAGCATGTATATATTAAAAGGTTAAACTGCTATTGGTAGTGAAGCAGACAGGCATCCAACTTAATGTATTACAAAACACTTAGTACTTGGTGCAAGCTTCAAAGACAGATAAAAAAAAACAGGTGCAAGGAGTATCAGAAGACTGCTTTCATACAGAAACATTCTCAAACAGAAAAGACTCCTTAAGATTATTCACCTTGTAAAAGAATACAATGAACAGACTGTATGACATCAGAAAATACCAAAGCACTGACTTTAACAGACTGCAAATTCCAAAGGTATTAACAACAGAACATCCACCACTACTGTTATAAGGATATGGACAACTTTATTATAAAACAAAAAAAGTAAACAAAGTTAAATGCTTTCGCAACATAACATACCTTAAAAACACAATCTTAAATACATAATCCAATTAAAAAACAATAATCTTCAAAAAAACAATCAATTAACTGTGAAAATTATTAAATCATGCACACTAACCAAACACAGCCTGCAAAAAAAAATGGCCAATCAAAAGCTAAAAATACAAAGCCTAACCTATCAATGGCATAAATGTCTATACTATGGATACTTAATTACAATCCTTAATGCTCATTGCCTGAATCTCATCAAATCAAATGACAAGATTATTCACAAGTTCTAATTAGAGTTGGGATCCGTCTACTAATGGGTACCCGGAGCCACCCACAACTGATAAACAAGGTAGACATACAATAAACACATGTCTAAGTTGATGATAAAATATCCAGTCCTACATTCTAACCGAATTATTGCAAAATTGGCACTATACATGATGTTATACAGTCCTATTAAGCATTATCATAACCAAAGATTGCTAGTGCCATTAGCTCGCATCATACTTAAAATGTGCCTTTTCTAGAGCAGTCCTTCTTATTGCATTAACAACATCACTGGCACTCATATTTATTAAACAATTGAGTGCCTTGAATATTTTAACCTCATAGCTTACATTCACATATCAGCTGAGAATTAATCAGCCTATCAGCCACAGATGACAGAGAACACTACCAATCACTATCTAAAAGGAAAAGGTTACATCCCAACAACTTAGTAACTCCAATCAATTCACAGACACAAGGTGCAGTGTTTGATTCTCACCTTTGGGATGAAAATTGGATAGGTTTAGAATGGCTTATTAGGAAAGTTAGCCTAGTAATTAGCTATGCACTTATGAAACCATGGATCTAAGGAAAAGGGAAAATGAAAAAATTTTAAGTGCTTTATGTAAATAATAAGAATATAGTAAGAAAAAATAAGGATTTTGAAGTGGTGTAATGTGTGATGTAGATGTAATTATATTAGAAGACAAAAAAATTTAACAAATGAAAAGATTACAAACAGAGAAACTATGGGGAGGAAAGATGATCTTGAATTTGAGAAATGAGAGATAGTCTGGAATAGCTCTATTCTGTAGAAATACAGTAAATATATTAGATATAACTTTAGCAAAAATGGGACAATTAATCTTTTTAGATTTAAAATGGAAATAAGTAGAATTATAGCATTATATGCTTATACTAATTATAAATAAAAGGACAGCTTATTTCATCATATTTTAGACTATGTAGGGGTAAATATGAATATTATAACAGGAGACTTTAATTGTGATTTAAGAGAAAAGTTTAAAAAGAAAGGAAATGATATGAGAAAAATATTAGAAGTTATAAAATGTGGTAAGTTAAATTTCTGGGACAAATGTCATGCACTTACAAAAGGGGGGTATGCATAGAAGTGAAATAGATTATTTTTTAGTATCATAAGGTTTAGTTATAGGAGAAAGGGAGGTAGTTGAAACATAATTTTCTGATAATCTTGCACTATTGCTAAAGATTGAAGAAAACAAGGTCTATATAATAGACAAAGTAATGAAAAAGATAACCGAGAAATCATTGAAGAAGGAAATAGATAAGTAATATAGTTATGGAAAGATCATATTACTATTAGAACATTTTATAAAAAATGGTCTATATGGTAGATGATATTTAAGGAAAAATAAGTTTTTACACTGGACATATGATGTGCGAAATGTAGCAAAAGAAAATGATGCTTTAGAACATTTAGAATGTAATAATAGAAAGTACATTGAGAAAGAAAGAATTATATGAAAGAAATCAAGAAAAAATATAATAATTGCTAAATAAACAAATATAGTTTTACAAGGAAAAAGAGAAGCAGAATTGAGTTACTTAAGCAGATTAGTAAAGGAAGATGGTAGTCTGAGTGAAAAAATGTAAAAGGAGAAATAGAACTTGTGAAAATATTATGAATAATGTAGTTCAATATGCACAAGAAATGCTTAAAGAAAAAAAAAAGAAGGTAGTGAATAAGCATAGAAAGTAAAAATGTTAAAAAATAGAATAAAGAGTTGGAAAAGGAGATTTATGTTAATAAGCTACAAATATTAAAGGGACAAATAAATATAGATTTGGCTACAGGACCAGATGGAATAGAGTAGGAAATGTATAAAAATATAGGGGATTGGCAAAAATATTTTTCAAAGATTTTGAGTGAATGGTTAAATGAATGTTTTATGTACAAAAAATATGTAGAAGAATACTTAAATTCATATGGAGGAAGGAAGATAGAAGTCAATTTAATCACTGGAATCCAATAGTATTGAATAATAATGGTTGTACAATCTTTATGAAAGTAATGCAAAAGAGATTTTAATCTAAAATGAACAATATTATGGAAGATAGTATATATAGTATAAAAGAAAAGTGTTGTCAAGAATTATTTATGATAGAGAAATTGTGGAGGATATTATGAATAGAAAAGAAGATGCAAAAATCATGATAGGAGACCTTGAGACATTTGCTACAAATGGACATAAAATCCAGTGGGCAGTAATGAAAAAAATATAATAAAAGTGAGAAAGTTAGGAAATTATTTGTCAGTGTATAGTAATAATAATGTAAAAATACTTGTGAATGGCTGGTTAAGCCAAGAGGTATATATGAAGAGTGGTGTAAGACAGGGATGTCCAATAAGTTGTATATTTTTTACATTTGTTGCAAATGTGACAGTAAGTGAAATAAATTACAAAATGAAGGAGGCTGGGTATATAACACCCGGAAGGTTAAACATTTTAGTTATATTAACATACTCAGATGTCATAATAATTGCAAACATTTGGATAAAAGTAATAATTTACACAAACAAGTGTCTAAAGGTGATGGGGATGCTTTAAATGAGAAAATTACATGTTTAGGTAGCGTGGTAAAGATGTGGTATACATTTTGCAATGAATGAAATTTCTGTGTTAGTTATAAAATTTGATAATAAAAGATGTAAGTAGAACTCAATGGGAAAAACAATAGAAGAAATAAGACAAACCTGTTTTTTCATCAGAACACATAAATTATCATTCAGAAAAAAAGCATATTTTATAAATTCAGTACTGATGGGAAAATAGCATATTTATCAAGTGTATTTATGTTGCTAACAGTATTTGAAAATGAATTATTGCAGATATTTTCATTTATATGGGCTTCTAAACCTAGTAAAAAAGGAGTTTTGTATGTAAATATAGAGGAAGGAGGTTTGGGGTTAATTAACCCAGTTGGTATATACTACTATATTAAATTTGTTTAAAGTATTCAAGTGGATAAATGAAAAAGAAAATGACAGGTTAGCAGTAAAAGTGTATAAATATAAATATGATACATTTTGGGGTATGGTGAAAAAGAATGTATAAATGAAGAAATAAAATGTTACCATAAAAAAAATATTTTTGTGGAAAATAAAAACTGATGATATAGAAAACGATCAAGTATGGTATAAGAATGTGATGATAAAACATTACTATGTAAAACAATGATAAAATCTAAAAGATGAAAAATTATAGCTATAAAAATAAGAAATGGATGGTATAATCAGAAAGCAGAATGTTAAGTTGTGTTTTTTTTTTTTTTTTTTTTTTGTGGTGATTGGTAATAAGTTACCAGTAAAAAGAAATATTCCATATAAAAAGAAAAGTGATAGAATATCTTTACTTTGTCAAGAAGACGAAACTATGGAACATGTGTTTTTGAAATGTAAAAGAGTAATTTCTATGGGGATAACTATGTAAAGAAGATTGTTTCAAAGATGTAAAAGAAGTGGATAAAATAAACATGGATATGATTAAATATGGATATTATAAGAAAAGTAAAAACACTTTCCAAGAATAGACAAAAAAAGTTATTTTATGTCATGGGTTATTAGGAATGAATGAATAAATAAAATTATGTTTAATGGTAAATTTATTTTAGCAATAATATTAAGTAAAATCAGGTGGTGATTATGGAAAAAGGAGTTGGGGGGTCTAATAGGGATGACCATTTAGTGTGATTGCAAATGAAATTATGAATATGTGTAAATATATCTGTATATGTATATTTCTACATTTGTAAATCTTGATAAATATGCTGTAAGTAACAGTGCTTTTGGTATATAAATAAAGGACCCCTTCTGTTTTTAGATGCCATGGGATCTTTTACATCCACTTGAGCTTCCACTAACTCAGGCAGCTGGGACTTGGGTTTAATGTCTCATCCAAAGGATAATACACTTAGGAGTGCAGCAGCCCCCCCCCCAATGCTGCAGTGCCGTGTCAGCAATCCATTTGCCTGGTGTGGGAATACAACCCATAGACATCAAAAGCAGGTGTGCTACCTGTTGTACCAGTAATGCTGCTTTTTTCACCTTTTGTGATGGAATTCACCAGCTAATAGCACTAGGCATCAAATCAATTTGAAGACAATGTGCTGCTTCAACCTTATCTCCAGTGGGTTGCAGCATCATTGCATGCACTTTTCAGAACAAATTATATTCCTTTTCCTGAAATAACAGCACTTCATGTTTCATTCATATCTATGACGTACTACTTCAGGACTGCAAACCTGGTATTCACTGGGTTAAATGATGCACTTTAGCATACTTTTGTACAGAGGCACCATTCATGGGTTCATAGGTCTGTATTAGGCTAATGACCTCTAGGGCATTTTTAAGCCTAGCCATGCATCCCAAATCTCTGAGTTCTCAAACCCTTGATGAGCATAAGCAGGGACTTGGGAGATGAAAACATTTACAAGCAGAGGCCTGGGAGATGAACCATTTGCAGGCTGCCTGTGTCCACTACAGACATAGATGCCAAACCAGGGATGAATTTCCAACTCCCCATCCAAATGCTTTGTCAGAGATGGCCTGCACCTGTCACCCCTGGGATTCCAGATACTGGCTAAGGGTCTTGCCTCCCCAATAGCTCCTTTTTTAGACCAGGTTCAAATGACAAATTCACCACCATAACAGGAACAGGCAAGCAAAAACTGAGGGTAATGCTACTCTGTGCTAGAAGTCTAAATCTCAGAATGCACTCACTCAAGGCACTCCTTAAAGTGGAGAACATTGATATCTGTGCAGTGACCGAGACCTGATTCAAGGCTCTAGAGAGCACCCCTGCATTACCAGGCTATAACTCATACCACACTTTTCGGCCATCTAACCTGGACCAGAACACCAAAGGTGGATGTGTGTCCATATTCATTAAGGATATCCACACCTCCAGGTTAGTTGCGCAGCATAATGCATCCAAGGTTATCCATGTGCAACTAACTCTGGGCAAAACTGCAATCCAAATTGTAGCTTGCTATAGATCCCTCACCATGCCCCAGGATTCCCACTCCTCATTTCTTGATATACTGGAAAATATTAGGGTTCAACTGAACACCCTAATAATGGGCAATCTCAACTACCCCACCATTAATTGGGAAAACTACTCAAGTACCAACTCCTTCGCTCAATGCTTTCTGGAATTCATAAATTCCCATGCCCTGGATCAACTTATCCACACCACCACCAGGGGCAACAATATCCTAGACATAGTCATTACCAACATGACTGACCGGTGTTCCACACCTGAAGTCAACTCCTTGTTGGTCAGATCTGACCATAAGCTAATCACCCTAGATATCCGCATCCTGCCCCCATCCACCATTAAGGAAACCATGGTAAACAACATTTTCTCCAAAGCCAACTTCATGCTTCTTAAGACAGAAGTGGCGAACTTCATGACACCCATACAGATGGACAGTACAGTTATGACTGCTGAATCCTACACAAGTGCACTCTATAAGCACTTACATGAGTGCATGGATCGTGCTATCCCAGACAGAACCAATATGCTATCCTCCAAAAAAAGGAAGCCAATCTGGTGGTCCCCTGCCATAAACAAACTCTACAACAGAAGGAAGAAACTGTTGCAAAAGTGAGTAAAATCCCACGAGTGGAGGAGCTCCCTGGTCAGCCTCAGTAAGAAGCTGAGATCCCTTATAAGATCCTCCAAAACTAGCTATGTAAACAAAATCACCACTGATTCTAAGGGCTACCACAAAGCATTCTATAGCTATGTCAAGAATCTCAATGGCAACACCCAGATCTGCTTTAAGTTACAGCACAACGGCACTAAAATTACAGAACTAACTTATATTGCCAACATCCTGGCAGATAGGTTCAGTGCTAACTTTATGCCCCTCTCACCCCCTAAAGGGCTCATATCTATATAGGAAGAATGCAGAGTCACTGTAATCACATTTATGCAGGTAAAAGCTGCACACTCTAAAACCAAAAACACAGCATCCATGGGACCAGACAACATCCCTAGCTGCGTTTTACACGAACTTCAGAATGAACTGGCTCCCCACCTAAGCACCATGTTCAACCATAGTCTCACATCAGGCTTTGAGCCTACTGAATGACACACAGCAACAGTTATCCCACTCCATAAAGGGGGAGCCACCACTGATCCTGGGAACTATCTTAATATTTTCCAGTATGTTTAGAAAGGTGTAGTGAGAATCTTGGGGTATGATGGGGGATCTGTAGCAAGCTACAATTGGGATTGCAGTCTTACCTAGTGTTAGTTGCACTTGGAGAATTTCAGACACATTGTGTTGGCCAACTAGCCTGGTGGTGTGAATATCCTTGGTGAATATTGACACTCCTCCACCTTTAGTGTTTCGGTCCTGGTTTGGTGGCTGAAAAGTATGGTAAGAGTTGTAGCCTGGTATTGCAGGGGTGCTCTCTGGAGCCTTGAACCAGGTCTCAGTTACTGCACAGATATCGATGTTCTCCATTTTTAGTAGTGCGTCGAGAGAGTGCATTTTGAGGTTTAGACTTCTAGCATTGAGTAGCATTACCTTCAGATTTTGCATGCTTGTACTTGTTACGGTGATGGTTTTGTCCTTTGAAGTTTGCCTAAAAAAGGCACTATAGGGGTGGCAAGAGCCTTAGCCAGTAACCTGAATCCCAGGGGCGACAGGTGCAGACCATCTCTGGCAAAGCATCGTGGTCTGTCAATCATGTCATCCCAGGCAGACAGATACTGGATCCCCTTTGAATGACACCATAAGCTTAGCCAATTGTTGAAGTCAATCATTTTATCCTTATATTGTGGTATCATTCTGGGCAACGCAGGATGCTACTCAGGGCTAGGGTCATACCTGCCTGGGCCACATGATCAGAGAGCTCTTCCATGTCTCTCTTCATGTAGTCCAGGGAGGTACGTCTCAAGTCATTCACTCCAACATGGACAATGACAGAGTCATATTTGTACTTGTTGTGGAGTGACTTGAGTGCATGCGTTATGTGGCGGATCCTGGCACCCGACAGGCAGCTGACTGTAATTTTATCCTTATTCAACCTAGTGAGAGGGACATCAGTATGCCGGACTAGAGAGTCACCTATGACTAAAGTGTTAGGTACATTGTCTTGCCTTAGGGGCTGTTGCTGGGTGGCACACTGGTGTTGTGAACTATGTGACACATTGGTTGTGACTGGTGTTTGCGTTTCAGCTTCAGAGGTCTTTGTTGCTTGGGCAGGTTACAGTTAAGGGCCTCTGCATATGTGGATTTAGTGTTGCTATATGTGGGTGTTGGTGGTGCGGGTTTAGAAGGGCTATGTGTTGCTTGAGGTGTAGTGTGGGTGTTAACCTTCTCCTCTTGACTGTTTAGCACAATCTTGGGTGGAGAGAGCTTTGCTTCCATTTTGGCTATGTAAGTGCATCTCTCACAGGTTGTAGTGTTGGGTGGTAGGAGAAGAGGGTTGTCTGTGTGCATGAGGCAATTGCTGCATTGCCCCAGTATGCCCAGATTCACCAGGTGGACAGGAGAAATCACTGGAAGCTGACCCTTGGACATGCCTGGTTTGGGGCTTTTTATTTTCTTTGTAAAGTATAGGAGCTGTTTCCTTAGCAAGGTACTTTGCAATAATAGGCTGTTTAGTGCCTAATATTAATTTCTCCTTGTTAACAAGGAGAGTTCAGTGTTTGTATGAGTTTAAGGCTTCCTAGTGCTTTCCAGCAGGTATTAGAGAAAGTGCTTGTCACAGGGATGCTTAAAGGTAAGATTGAAAAGAATGCACTCTGCAGTGTGCACTAGAGAAGTTAGATGTGAAAGTAGGTAACTTGAGTTTTACCTGTTTAAAAAGTTAAGGTTTAGTGGAGAGTTACTATTTTTAAAACAGCAAGATGGATTGAAAGGGGTGGTCACTTTTGTATTTTGGTACTATGAAATACTGTAGGATGGCCAATAAACTTAAATAATTGAAGGGGTGGGATTTCAAAAATGATGATTTTGTGATTACTCACATAAGCCAGTGAAAGTAGAGAGAAATGAGATATATGGTCAGATTAACATAAGAGGCGGCAACTAGAAAGACAGTGGTATTTAACAAGACAACTTAAATGGGTGGGAGGGCGGGAAAAATTCTGCCTGACTCAGAACAGAGAGAGTTGTGGTCTCTTTTGAAGTTTTAATATGCTGTTAAAACAGAATGCAAGCAAAACACAAGGTAAAGAAAACAAACTACAGTATTCAAAATATAGAAAGGCAATACAGTAATACAAAAAATAAAAGCAAACTAACCTTTCCTTCACAGCAAAGTGTAGCAGAGTCTGGATGAGCCTTTCTGGTAAAGCTCTGAAATGTTTTAGTTTACTCCTTAAATAGAAATTTTAGTTCCTAGCTCCACCCCCTCTGTTAACAAGTGATTAACCACCCCCTCTGTTAACAAGTGATTAACCTTAAGTGACCTCTTCTGTCTTATGAATGAGTCCTTAATTAATCAGTTCTTATTTCTGCCTGACTCAGAACAGAGAGAGCTGTGGTCTCTTTTGAAGTTTTAATATGCTGTTAAAACAGAATGCAAGCAAAACACAAGGTAAAGAAAACAAACTACAGTATTCAAAATATAGAAAGGCAATACAGTAATACAAAAATAAAAGCAAACTAACCTTTCCTTCACAGCAAAGTGTAGCAGAGTCTGGATGAGCCTTTCTGGTAAAGCTCTGAAATGTTTTAGTTTACTCCTTAAATAGAAATTTTAGTTCCTAGCTCCACCCCCTCTGTTAACAAGTGATTAACCTTAAGTGACCTCTTCTGTCTTAAGAATGAGTCCTTAATTAATCAGTTCTTATTTCTGCCTGACTCAGAACAGAGAGAGCTGTGGTCTCTTTTGAAGTTTTAATATGCTGTTAAAACAGAATGCAAGCAAAACACAAGGTAAAGAAAACAAACTACAGTATTCAAAATATAGAAAGGCAATACAGTAATGCAAAAATAAAAGCAAACTAACCTTTCCTTCACAGCAAAGTGTAGCAGAGTCTGGATGAGCCTTTCTGGTAAAGCTCTGAAATGTTTTAGTTTACTCCTTAAATAGACATTTTAGTTCCTAGCTCCACTCCTCTGTTAACAAGTGATTAACCTTAAGTGACCTCTTCTGTCTTATGAATGAGTCCTTAATTAATCAGTTCTTATTTCTGCCTGACTCAGAACAGAGAGAGCTGTGGTCTCTTTTGAAGTTTTAATATGCTGTTAAAACAGAATGCAAGCAAAACACAAGGTAAAGAAAACAAACTACAGTATTCAAAATATAGAAAGGCAATACAGTAATACAAAAAATAAAAGCAAACTAACCTTTCCTTCACAGCAAAGTGTAGTAGAGTCTGGATGAGCCTTTCTGGTAAAGCTCTGAAATGTTTTAGTTTACTCCTTAAATAGACATTTTAGTTCCTAACTCCACCCCCCCTGTTAACAAGTGATTGACCTTAAGTGACCTCTTCTGTCTTATGAATGAGTCCTTAATTAATCAGTTCTTATTTCTGCCTTACTCAGAACAGGGAGAGCTGTGGTCTCTTTTGAAGTTTTAATATGCTGTTAAAACAGAATGCAAGCAAAACACAAGGTAAAGAAAACAAACTACAGTATTCAAAATATAGAAAGGCAATACAGTAATACAAAAAATAAAAGCAAACTAACCTTTCCTTCACAGCAAAGTGTAGCAGAGTCTGGATGAGCCTTTTTGGTAAAGCTCTGAAATGTTTTAGTTTACTCCTTAAATAGACATTTTAGTTCCTAGCTCCACCCTCTCTGTTAACAAGTGATTAACCTTAAGTGACCTCTTCTGTCTTATGAATGAGTCCTTAATTAATCAGTTCTTTTTTCTGCCTGTCTCAGAACAGGGAGAGCTCTGGTCTCTTTTGCAGTTTTAATACGCTGTTAAAACAGAATGCAAGCAAAACACAAGGTAAAGAAAGCAAACTACAGTATTCAAAATATAGAAAGGCAATACAGTAATACAAAAAATAAAAGCAAACTAACCTTTCCTTCACAGCAAAGTGTAGCAGAGTCTGGATGAGCCTTTCTGGTAAAGCTCTGAAATGTTTTAGTTTACTCCTTAAATAGAAATTTTAGTTCCTAGCTCCACCCCCTCTGTTAACAAGTGATTAACCACCCCCTCTGTTAACAAGTGATTAACCTTAAGTGACCTCTTCTGTCTTATGAATGAGTCCTTAATTAATCAGTTCTTATTTCTGCCTGACTCAGAACAGAGAGAGCTGTGGTCTCTTTTGAAGTTTTAATATGCTGTTAAAACAGAATGCAAGCAAAACACAAGGTAAAGAAAACAAACTACAGTATTCAAAATATAGAAAGGCAATACAGTAATACAAAAAATAAAAGCAAACTAACCTTTCCTTCACAGCAAAGTGTAGCAGAGTCTGGATGAGCCTTTCTGGTAAAGCTCTGAAATGTTTTAGTTTACTCCTTAAATAGAAATTTTAGTTCCTAGCTCCAACCCCTCTGTTAACAAGTGATTAACCTTAAGTGACCTCTTCTGTCTTAAGAATGAGTCCTTAATTAATCAGTTCTTATTTCTGCCTGACTCAGAACAGAGAGAGCTGTGGTCTCTTTTGAAGTTTTAATATGCTGTTAAAACAGAATGCAAGCAAAACACAAGATAAAGAAAACAAACTACAGTATTCAAAATATAGAAAGGCAATACAGTAATACAAAAAATAAAAGCAAACTAACCTTTCCTTCACAGCAAAGTGTAGCAGAGTCTGGATGAGCCTTTCTGGTAAAGCTCTGAAAATTTTTAGTTTACTCCTTAAATAGACATTTTAGTTCCTAGCTCCACCTTCTCTGTTAACAAGTGATTAACCTTAAGTGACCTCTTCTGTCTTATGAATGAGTCCTTAATTAATCAGTTCTTATTTCTGCCTGACTCAGAACAGAGAGAGCTGTGGTCTCTTTTGAAGTTTTAATATGCTGTTAAAACAGAATGCAAGCAAAACACAAGATAAAGAAAACAAACTACAGTATTCAAAATATAGAAAGGCAATACAGTAATACAAAAATAAAAGCAAACTAACCTTTCCTTCACAGCAAAGTGTAGCAGAGTCTGGATGAGCCTTTCTGGTAAAGCTCTGAAATGTTTTAGTTTACTCCTTAAATAGAAATTTTAGTTCCTAGCTCCACCCCTTTCTGTTAACAAGTGATTAACCTTAAGTGACCTCTTCTGTCTTAAGAATGAGTCCTTAATTAATCAGTTCTTATTTCTGCCTGACTCAGAACAGAGAGAGCTGTGGTCTCTTTTGAAGTTTTAATATGCTGTTAAAACAGAATGCAAGCAAAACACAAGGTAAAGAAAACAAACTACAGTATTCAAAATATAGAAAGGCAATACAGTAATACAAAAAATAAAAGCAAACAAACCTTTCCTTCACAGCAAAGTGTAGCAGAGTCTGGATGAGCCTTTCTGGTAAAGCTCTGAAATGTTTTAGTTTACTCCTTAAATAGACATTTTAGTTCCTAGCTCCACCCCCTCTGTTAACAAGTGATTAACCTTTAGTGACCTCTTCTGTCTTATGAATGAGTCCTTAATTAATCAGTTCTTATTTCTGCCTGACTCAGAACAGGGAGAGCTGTGGTCTCTTTTGAAGTTTTAATATGCTGTTAAAACAGAATGCAAGCAAAACACAAGGTAAAGAAAACAAAACTACAGTATTCAAAATATAGAAAGGCAATACAGTAATACAAAAAATAAAAGCAAACTAACCTTTCCTTCACAGCAAAGTGTAGCAGAGTCTGGATGAGCCTTTCTGGTAAAGCTCTGAAATGTTTTAGTTTACTCCTTAAATAGAAATTTTAGTTCCTAGCTCCACCCCCTCTGTTTGCAAGTGATTAACCTTAAGTGACCTCTTCTGTCTTAAGAATGAGTCCTTAATTAATCAGTTCTTATTTCTGCCTGACTCAGAACAGAGAGAGCTGTGGTCTCTTTTGAAGTTTTAATATGCTGTTAAAACAGAATGCAAGCAAAACACAAGGTAGAGAAAACAAACTACAGTATTCAAAATATAGAAAGGCAATACAGTAATACAAAAAAATAAAAGCAAACTAACCTTTCCTTCTCAGCAAAGTCTGGATGAGCCTTTCTGGTAAAGCTTTGAAATGTTTTAGTTTACTCCTTAAATAGACATTTTAGTTCCTAGCTCCACCCCCCCGTTAACAAGTGATTAACCTTAAGTGACCTCTTCTGTCTTATGAATGAGTCCTTAATTAATCAGTTCTTATTTCTGCCTGACTCAGAACAGGGAGAGCTGTGGTCTCTTTTGAAGTTTTAATATGCTGTTAAAACAGAATGCAAGCAAAACACAAGGTAAAGAAAACAAACTACAGTATTCAATATATAGAAAGGCAATACAGTAATACAAAAAATAAAAGCAAACTAACCTTTCCTTCCCAGCAAAGTGTAGCAGAGTCTGGATGAGCCTTTCTAGTAAAGCTCTGAAATGTTTTAGTTTACTCCTTAAATAGACATTTTAGTTCCTAGCTCCACCCCCTCTGTTAACAAGTGATTAACCTTAAGTGACCTCTTCTGTCTTATGAATGAGTCCTTAATTAATCAGTTCTTATTTCTGCCTGACTCAGAACAGGGAGAGCTCTGGTCTCTTTTGCAGTTTTAATATGCTGTTAAAACAGAATGCAAGCAAAACACAAGGTAAAGAAAACAAACTACAGTATTCAAAATATAGAAAGGCAATACAGTAATACAAAAAATAAAAGCAAACTAGCCTTTCCTTCACAGCAAAGTGTAGCAGAGTCTGGATGAGCCTTTCTGGTGAAAAGCCTTTGTGCGAGTGTGTTGGCACTCATATAATTTTCCCAGTTAATGGAGAGATATTTAAAATTATCCATAACTAGTGTGGTTGGTTATAATATGAATGACTCAAGTAGGTCCAAATAAGCAGCGTGGGAATCTTCGTTCATTGAAGGGGGCCTATAGCTAAAGATCATTTAAAGGGGGGGGTCTTACCCACAGTTAGTTGAACTTGAAGTAACTCCATGAAGTTTTCCTGTCTAACCAGTCTAGAGGCATATTTAACTTTGATGTAAATAGATACTCCTCCTTTGGTTCTCATGGTCTGGGTACTCTCTGTGGTCCTGAACCAAGTTTCTGTGACTGCACAAATGTCAACATTCTCTAGGGAGAGGAGTGCTTACAGAGAGAGCAGTTTCAGATTTAAACTCCTAACATTTAGCAGCATAACCTTTAATTTATTTGTGAGTGATATTTTCATGTTGGAAATTTTGTTCTTGAGACCTGACCATCCATAATGCTAGGTTAACTCCTGTTTTCACAATGGGGAGAGAAAATGGAGGGGTGTGGTATAATGGGTGCTCTCAACAGGGTCTGTACTAGTGAATTCCTCAATAAATGGTTTGAGACAATTGTAGATTTGGTGGTTTTGGGACTGTTTAATGGGCAAAGGTGTAGCTGAGCTGCTCTCTGAGCAGCTAAGTACAATTTAAGAATTTATCGGCCAGATCATGGGCAGCTAGTAAGAGAAAATGTATCTACTGAAGTTTTTGCCTCTATAGCCCAAGGTAGTGCAAAAGGGTTCACATAGGTGCATTACTTGTAAACAGTTGAATACAGCAGAGCAGTGGGTGGTTGTCTACTTCACGGAGCAAACACTGAGTTATATAGCAACAGTGAGCAAACTGAATTAAACAATATAACCAATAAAAAAGCTCAAAACTGAGCCCTGTGCCAGCAACCTTCAGTCAGATGAGTCCTTTCTTGCCACAAGGGTGCAGGGGTGCCCTCTCCAACAAAAGATAGCCTGGTTTAGTGCTCTATTTAACAACAAACAGAACCAGATTCAGCAGGTCTGATACAAGTCTATGCTACAGCAGACAGAAAGTGCAGCAAATCAGCAAGTTTTGAGTCAACTCAAGTGAAGTATTGCTCATTACAGCAAATGTATACCTATCTTCTCAGAAAGACACAGTTTTAGTGGTTGTACTGAGAAGAACAAATACCCTGCAGGAAAGTTGAGGGATGTAATTAATTGCCATGGTTGGTAATACTCCAACCAAATTGCCTTATCTCACTTAACTACTCTTTCAAACAAGATGAGATCTACAAACAGAGGATTTTTCAAATGAAACAAACAAAAAACAAAACAAAGAAAATGGAGGAAATGATCATTAATACTCCATCAGTAGTGCAATACAACAGTTAATACACAGTGTGTATAAAGTGACATTTAACTACGAGCAAAATGTTAGACTGGGTGCAGGCATGTATCGTTTAACCTTGGGGAGCAGTGGGAAGCATCTGGCTGAGTAAAATTAGGAGAAACCACTTTGCCAGATGTGGTAGAAAGGCCATGGAATGTTTTATTCTCGTAGTTTGTAGCATATTACTCTGTGGATGGGATGATGAATGGCTGTGAGGAGGTTATATAAACAGGTAAAATTATGGAGAAGGAAGTTCTTTTGAGGCCAAGTGTATATTTAGACAGATTTAATAAATTGCAGAGCCTCTTCCTGACAGCTTATTTATATTTATTTTCTTTTTTTTTTAACCAGTTGTGCTCCCTTTTCTTAGTTCAGGGATAACTGATGTGATAACATGGCTTCCCTACTGAATACCACTTCACTTGTCTCTTTCCGTAGGTGCACTGGTGCTCCTGTACCACATTGCTTGTGCACTTATCCCCTCTTACCCTTAGGGCCAACTCTTTGTATGGGGGTGTAGTGCAGCAGACAGCTGTCACTGCTGCCACTTAGGCTTAGCCTATAGTTTAGGGTCATAATTCCTACCACTATTATATGGTGGCATCATAGAAGCTGGCTTGGGAAGTAAGGCATGGCTAGGACAGTATTCCACCCTGAGCAGACATGCCTCTGGAAACACCTGCTCCCTCACACCTGGTAATCACTCCAGTATCTAGCTATTGCCAGAGCTATGAGAGAGAGAGAGAGACTATACCTGCCACCAGTGCATTTCCTACCCAGAATAGGCATATCCATACTCACAGCAGAGCCTCAGTTGTCCGAGTTGGTAATCAAATCTGGGACACCTGGGCTATATATAGTCAGGGCTTTATTTCTGTACATCATGGCAATGGATTAGCTTATTTATATTTCTAGGTTTGATAGCAATTATCTTTATACCGAATCTGTTTTAACATACAGAATGGAAATATTTTTTGTTTTTGCACCACTCAGTCAAGCTGAAACAATAAAATAACAACAAGTTACATAACAGTAAATTTGTTTTAATTGAATAACTGGTCCTAAATGGGTTGATTGAAGTATTTGTTATACTTTTTAAATAGGGAAATGTGGGTAAAAAAACTGTCTGAAGAAGTATAAGTATTTTTTATACGAAAGTGCTAACAATAAATTGGTTTGTGGTCATGTCAGTTTGCCTATCTTGTTGTTTTTCATAGTTTGCAGTTGGTTCGTTTTGTTTTTTTCTCATTTAAGCTGAAACAATAAAACAAAATGTTGGCATATAATAAATGCTCCTTGAGAGGTATATTTAATGATCCTTGTGATTGCTGTAGTTTCTTTATATGCTGGAGGAAATGAACACAATCCAGAAACAGTGAGTGTCATTCTCATTGCTGGAAGTTTTTAGTGCAGAATGTAGAACTTGCCATCACATCTGACAGCTGTAGAAAGCTTTAAGAAATTATAGTGATACAAAAACACTGCTGTAATAAGTCTGCTATATGAAAAGCGCACACCACTTTTTCTAGGAATGGAAGGTGTTTCATTTAATGGAAATAGCAGAAAGAAGTCGGCCTGGTTACAGCAAAATGATACAGGAAGGTTGTTTTATAATGCATTGCAACATCACAACAAATGTGCAGTACATATGTGTGCATTTTAAATATCTGAAATATCGAATTTTCTATTGAAAGCTGTATGTCTTCCTCTTCCATCACATTAGCCCTTCTAGCTTGATCCACTTTTGTGTGGAACATCTGCTTTATATCTGTTTGACTTTAGAGCAATATTTGTATACAAGGTTTAGGTTTATGAGTTTACAACAGTATCTGTTTGAGCATAGTACTATCTGTATGTACATCCTACCTTCATTCCTAGCTAGATATTGGTATATCTGTTCATTACTATGTTTCATATTGTATGCATAGCTAATGTTTGCTGCAGTATGTATTATTTGCTATTGTATGTATATTCAATTCTTTGTGTACTCTGCTGTTCATTTATTGTTCTGTGGAGATTTTCTCCCCATGCCTCCACTGAAAAAGGACCTGTGCCCATTTGGAATTTCCCAGTAAACACATGCATTAAATAAATAAATAATATTGTAGGGATGTATATTGGCTTGAAATGTTTTGTGCTAATTCAGCTCTGACATTCATTTTATTTATTTTTTTTTATTTTTCTATTTTTCTTGACCAGATAAGCCCAGTGAACACAACTGCGCCTTTTCAGGGGCAAACTTTCTGGTTAAGTGAATCGCTCAGAATTGCACAGTAGGGAAATGAAGGTGAATGGACTCCAACCCTATGCTCTGGGCACAAGAAGCAGCTGATTAACAGCTCAAGTCCTCTGTCTAGACTGACAGACTCTTAATGGGTAGTGAAGAAAGAGTGATCTTTGTTAATAAAGAATTGCAGTTTTTCAAATGAGCGAGTCTAAAGGGATGCCTCTCGTGAAGATTTAGGGGGTGCCTTGTATTCTTGTAAACACTTATTTCACATGCTTATCTGCATACATTTTTGTTAATTGGGTGCACATGTAAGAGATTTTTTACTCTATTTTTTTCACTGAAATTGGTTATATCTAGAGTGTGTATATTTTTGTCACAATTAGTAGAATCTAACATTGCCAGGTCTAACAAAAAGCTTTTCCCCCATGGCTCTCAACCTTCCATCTACAAAATGAGGAACACTGCCTCTCATAATATGGAACAAAAGAGCAAAATATGGAATACTCACCAAGAGCTTACTAACAACTTCAACTAGGACGCTCAAAGGAAGTTTAAAATGTGCAATTTTCTACTTTTAAAAAAGTTCTTTTGATGAATTAATATGATTCAGTACTGTTTATCATGCACGTCATTTAAAAAATTCCTAACATTGAATGTGGGACAGACCCTTTCAATGTGGAACTTTGAGGAGCATGAAATCTTTAAGACCCAAAATGAGGAATGTTTCTTGTAATGAGGTAATCCTGAGAGGTATGTTATGTCCTTTTAGGAAAAAAGAGGTTCCCGTTTCTCCTTTGCTACCTTATTTAACTTATTTTCCTCTCATCTTTCTGCCCTGACATCTGTTGTTTTGGCACACAGTACTGTGAAACCTGTACCCTAATGACAGAGAAGAAAGCTTTGCACTGGCAGAAGGCTGATGACACAATTTATAATATCCTGTCTTTCCTTGTTTTCGAGTATCGTCGTCTTGGAAATACTTAAATATTGTTATTACTGTTGTGTGTTCACATAACTTATTCTACCTACCTCTAGTTGACAGCTCACTTATTTTATTATTATGAAAATATTTATGTAAGTCAGATGATAGAATCTCAGTTATTAAACTTTTAACACCTTTTCCTTCTTAAATACTGTTAAGAAACCACACTTGACCACTTTTAAAACAGGATTCCATTCCTTCATAATAATTGAAAGTGCATTCTTAGTTAACTCAGAGACAGAAAATGTATTTCTAAACAATATCAATTTCTTTTCTGACTTTCAGTATTTATCAGATTTGGAGCATTATCCATTACTTTCTACTTCCACCACCATTATAATATACTGCAGCAGCTGAATAAACAAATAAAGGTGGTACTATTCCATTTGTAATTAATACCTTTAGCCCTGAATCCGATGATGATACATAGGCTGAAATACGTGTTGTGACCTGTGGGTGGCAGTGGTATTGAACTCAAAAGATGGATGCTTCAGCTCTCTAACTGCAGAGACCGCCACTGCATAGCACTATAACAGAAGCGGCCTTAGGTCAACTGGTACCCTAGGCAAAAGGGCTCCACAGCACCCCCTACCACACCATCTGGTGCCCCCATCCTGGTCTATCTACACCAAATAAATACTGGAAAAATGCCCCTGCTACAGCGGCGCCCTAGGCGGCCACCTAGTTGGCCTATGTCTAAGGCCGGCTATGACTATAATGTAATAGTTGGCTTCATGTTACTGCCCAAGCCATGCATTATAACATAATGGTTTCCTGTTACTGCCCAAACCACCCTCCTTTTTAACTCACTATCATTGTTCTGCAGTCACTGTCCTTCACTTGCATCAATACTCCAGTTATGATAAACTGCTTAACCTCTCCATTCTTCCAAGCCCCTAGTCTAATTAGATCACTTTTTTATTTTAAGTAAGTTTCTGGGTGAGAGAACATCCTCTGTATTAGTGCCCATCCAGCTTGGAACCTAATACTCTATGACATAATGAAAATTAAAGGGGACCCATTTTTCATGGTTAGACATCCTAAAACACCTTCATATAATAATGATTTTTTTTTTGTCAGTAGATAAATTAACCTATTCTTAGTAATGGTCAAACTAACCAATTGTTAGTACTCTAATTACTGGCAACATTGTATAAGTCATATGTTTCAGCATTTTAATGTGATGAGATTGATTCATACTGCATTATTTCCTTAGACTTTTAGTATGTTTGACCTGAGTTTGTGAACTACAAATATGCTTGATATGTGCTTTTAAATAAGTTTGCTTAATTATACCACAATATGAACCTATCAACCTATATATATATATATATATATATATATATATATATGGGAAAATATATATTAATAAAAAATATACATGTAGCAGTAAAGCGGTGGTCTATGTAGCTTCCTGTGGTTCATGTGCTAGTTTTTATATAGGGAAAACCATCAATTCTTTAAGGACGCACATTTACCAACACAATTATGACATTAACAAAAAGATATGAAAAATGCTTTGGCTGTTCACACAGTAATGCATGAAGGACATAAATTAAAGTTCACAGTAATTGTCCAAGCCACTGTGGGTGAGGGGGGGGTCCCCTGAATGACTTCTTAGAGCTAAAAGAATTGAGATGGCAACTAAGATCTAATGCTTCTGAGGCACCTGGATTAAATAGCGCCATGTCACTTAGCTAAATTTTAAGGTTAAAAAGCACAATTTTTATGTAATTGTTTATGTAATTTTTTTATGAATTATGTACGTGCATACATTTCTGTACATTTTATCAAATTTTATAACATATATTAGGTTCATGACAATGTTCAGTCATGTATATTAGGGAGTATTCAAAATGTATTAATTGTTTAGTTTTTTTATTTAACAATTGATGGTTCTTAGTTACTTGAAACAATAATATATATGTACTTGATGTTGTCTTTATGGTTTTTAAATAGATATACATATTTATATTTTTATCTTGGTAAATACATGCATTTAGTATGTTAATGAAAACACACAGGTATTTTATAGTGTACTATTTATTCATCTATTCAGTGTACAACAAGCATTTCGATATACGTATTGTTTTTGGCCACACGTAACTATTAATGGGCTGTAATGGCATTTGTATGGAAAGACATTTTATGTAATTAGTTTAGGATATGATGTCATTGAATTTGGGTGGGTATAAATATAGGTGAGGTTGCATTTGTACTTCATTCTGATGAAGTTTCGATTGGGAAATGAAAGCGCTCAATTTTATCTGGAATTTTATATGGAAATTGAATAAAAAACCTTGTGGTGGACTTTCCTGGCTGCTATCATCTTTTTTGTAAGTTTGCTTATGTGTTACAACATGTTGCTTATGTGTTACAACATGTTGCTTATATTGTACTGTAAGTATTATGTCCTGATAAGGCACTTTTGTTTGTGGCTGAAAATGGACTTTGTGCCAGGTCACATACCCATTTATTAAATCGAAATAAATAAGCAAACAAAGATCAATTAGTCCTGAAAGCCTTGCATTCTTTTTGCTACTTGGTGTCTGCATAGCTGCACTGCGAACAACTGTTCTGCTATCTAAAATTTGTAACCACTGGGTGACTTGCTGTAGCTTGGTTCATGTGTACTCATTCAATTTATATTTTCTGCTTTCATATAATCTTGGTATGAAGATGGACTATTTTGTTTAATAAGGAGACAGAATTAGTGATAATGACCTGGAAGCACTTTAGAAAGAACTTGAGTACCATTATATCTATTGTTTAGTAGGTCATATAATTATGAGGAGATTCCTGAAGATTGTAGACATGCACTTATTACATCTGTCTTTAAGGGAAATGGGAGTAGGTCAAACCCAGGGTCATATAGACCCTTAAGTCTACTTTCATGTTGTGGAAAAATAATGGAGAAGGTAATATCGGATATGTTATTGTCAGAACTGGATAGGTTGGGACTAGATCAGTTGCTGTGTTGGTGGACTATTTTGTTGGCCATGGTAAGTTGATTGAGAGAGAAAAGGTTAGGAAATTATAGCCAGTTGAGCTGGGAGAGAACTGAGCAGTGGTGAGTCTTAGTGGATTAGTGGCAAACTTGGCAATTTTGTTGTAACAGGATTCTGTGTTATTTAGGTCAGACTTTCACAGGTGTGTGACTATACAAGATCCATAGAGGAGATCTTATTCAGGTATATAGGGCATTTAGAGACAATTACCTCTGGGAATGTTTGGGATTAAAAAAGATTAATGGAGAATCATCTGACAACCTATATAGGTGATTATATAGGACTGAGAAGTGTACTAATTGGTTATCTGACAGAGTTGCTGATGCATGGAACAGACTACCAAATTACATTAAAGCCAGTACTAGTTTAGATATTTTTAAGAACAGCCAAGACACTTATTATGGGAACAAGTGTTTTGGTATATTGGCAAGGTAGAAGGGCATTAATGCCTGTGCTTGAAATATTTGTATGTATATATGTATGCATGTAGGTAAGTAGTTTAGAAGTTTTGAAGTTGTCTGGTTATTTCAACAGGAAGTAATTTATTTTGTATAAAGGAGTAAAGCAACACATTTAATAGTCTTTTTAATTTGTGTATTTAGGTTCATTAATGTTTAAAAACTCTAAAATGTAATTGTTTTAAAAGGCTGCTCTAGCTGACTGTTTAGCTAACATAGTGTCTTAATGGTCCTCTCTCCATTGTAAGGCTTTTTGGTATTTTGGAGACATTTCCAGACTATATTTCATTGAAATTTTGAAGTTAGTTCTTTCAGGAAAATATTTCATACTGAAAGTGTTTGACTGAAATGCTGCATATGGCAGTAATGTTAGAAGAATGTAAATAACACAAACTAAATGTTTAACTGAAAATTTGGGCTGTTTTCACATGTTAAGTATAATAAGGAAATAACTTAAAAGACAGCCTGACCCATTTAACATTTGCAAAAAATATTTAAAACAAAGAACTAAGAATGGTGTTAAACTCATGCAATTGCTTTTAAATCTATTTGTGTCCCTGGAAATAGTGGCATTAAAGCTTCTACAAAAGAACGCTAACAAAGGACCTCTTTGAATACTTCTACTTTTGAAATTAATAATTCATTTGTGGATTTTCTATGAAGAAAACAGAGGTAGTTAATTCTAGAAAAAGAACAGTTTTGTGTGTCTTCTAGCTTTTCAAATCTGATGAAAGAGGTAATTAAATAGATAATGAATTAATGAAGGTTAGCAGTAATTTTAACTGACATAATGAAAGGCCTAAGAATACAGTTTTCGGGTGACTTTCTAATTCATGTCTGAGAACTGTGACTAAGTTGAATCTACTTTTGTCTGAAAAAAGACAGGTTTATTAGGAATTGACTGGATGTATGTCCTTGTCCCTTTTTGTTCACACATGCCCTTTTTGTCTGCCATCTTCATCTACTGCTGTTTTAAAATAACCTAAAGTTTTACCTAAACTTATGAGGTATTTGGATAAGGTTTATAAGGCACTATATGCCTAAAGCTAAAGCTCACAACCCTACAATAGAACAAGTTAATATTCTGTCTGCTAAGTCTGGTAAAAAAAAAAAAAAAAGTTTTATATCTGACTAGCCATGTTCATAGAGGTCATAGGACAAGGAATGAATGATTTTGTTCTTTAAATACTTTTTCAAATTTCATTTTGAAATATCAGGTATTATGTTACAAGGAAGTGAGATGTTATTTTAACTTGCTGACTGAATCCTCATCATCAAAGCTCATTTTCCCGTTTTTCTACATGGGGTCAGGCTGTCATGTCAGTTGTCGCTGCTACTTTTGATTTTATGCAACTCTCCTAATTTCTTTTGACAGTCATGCCTGACTGTTGCAGGTCCTCTATCATGCAATCCATTCACCTCTTGCTTGGACATCATTTCCTCCTGCCTTCTTCCAGTTCCTTCTAAATCCTCTTTATGAAGTCATGCTCACCTTTCCTGCACGTATGAACAAGTAGCATACTTTGTTCTCATTGACCTTCTCTTCAAATGGGGCTATTTTGGCTTAATTTCTTCATCTGCCCCACAGTGTGTAACCTACTGCTAACTGTAGGCACATCATATACCCCTTTAGCTTCCACAGCTGTTCTGCCTTCACTGCTCAGGATTCTGTGCATACAGAAGCACTGGGCACAGTACTGTTTTGCACACCTTACATTTTAACTTTTTTGGCACCCTTCTGTCACACACTACCCCGATGTACTGTGCCAGATAGCGTAGTACCTCTGATTCTAGTTTTCATCTGCTTTTTCAAACTTCCCTTCTCCTCAGCCACTTTCCTAAATACTTGAAACTTTTAATTTGTTCCACCATTTTCCCTTCTGCCTCAAATTTCAACTTCTTCTAATTTTCCCCATATACTGACATAACTATCAGGCATATATTCCATTTTAGCCCACAAGCCTTCCACATTGCATACAATTCCCCCTTTCATTTGTTGAAGTTCTTGTAAAGAGTCTGCTTGTAATGCCACATTGTCTGCATACAGCAACTTTGTTGATCTTTCCTTTATGGCATATTTACTAATTTAGTCCACCACCAGTACAAACAGCAAAGAGCCCAGAGTTGAACTCTGAGCCATACCTACTCTCATTGGAACCCCTCCATGATTCTGAACACTGCTCCTAACTGTTCGTGGGTCCTTGTACATCACCTGCACTAATTTTACTAATGTTTCCAGAAATTGCAACAATCACAGCACTACCAAAATTAGCTGTCTTGGAATCTTGTTATATGCTTTCTCCAAAGCATAAACCACGAGTCTCAACTGAAGAGTTGTTTCTGTAATGAAATCAAAGCCAAGGCTATGTTGTGTCAACATCCACTAAATTGAAGAATGTATGTCTTGAATGTAAAAATGAAAAATAATCATAAAGAAAATGAATAATTCACCTTCGGGTATGTAAGTCTGTAGCTACCCACCATTTACTCCATTAAAGAAAACATAGATTACTTTAGTGACAGGATTGCTAAACAGCTGTGGGTGTGTCATAAAAAGTAGATACTTCTGCCCAACCTGAGGACGGAGGTATGTGACACATTTCTTTCTTTTCTTTTAATGATATCTCTTAAAAGTAGACATCTTAGTCTACAAGTTCCTAGTTCTCAGCCCCCCCCCAAAAGAAAATAATTCAAACAAGAATCAGAGGTATTTGTCCATTTGAGCAATGGCCAGAGGATCATCACCCCATCCCCCAGCATTACCAGGACCAGTCAGCTGAGCAGAAATTTCCAAACTTTTTGAGGTTCAGGAATTTCACACCTTGTTATAACAAAGATGGAGCTGTAAGAGATATCCCCTTCATAAGGTCATTAGAATGAAATCCCATCTTTAGAAAACAAGTATTGTCAGCTCAGTTTAATTTCTGGTTTTGTTCATATGGATTTTAGTTATTCATCCATGAAGAAAGGCTAAATCCAAAGAGAGTACTTTCTGATCCATTTTCAAAATAGACTGCAACATCAAAGGGCGTAAGGACCTTGGGCTAGTTGTCCCTGAAAGAAAGATGGAACTTATCTGTAGGACATCTGCTGGATTGCCTGCTGTCAAAAGATAGCTAAATCCCCAAACAAAAACTGCAAAATACACTCCTGTATATAAAAAAAAAATATGTGGGCAATTAATAGTACACTAACTGATCAAACACCAAAAATAACAATTAAGGTTGATTCACAGACCTTCCTTTATAGGATTAAATTTATTGGACAACCTCCCCACTGGTACCTTAATAATTTAAACTGAAATTAAAATGCCACCTAGTTGTCAGGTCAAAATATAGACACAAGTATGAAACAGTGTCAGAAGGCATTTATGTTTAGCCTTAAGTTAATTAGATCTGTGACAGAAATAGTACATATTTGTATTCAGCATTCATTGTCATGACCCCAAAATAATAGAATGACATTTCATTACAGATCAAACATTTGCATCTGTAAAAATTGCCACCTCAATGTAGGCTGAACCTCAATTAGATTTCTCCTACATATATACTGACTTGAGATTTCTGTATCTCAGGGAAAGCAGAAATTCCCAAGTTTCCATGAATTTAATATCTTAATGCAATTCACAGGAACTGCAATTAGGAAAAAAAAAACACTAATGTGTCTTTGGTTTAAGCCTGGCATCCCTTGGATTATTTACAGTCATTGGCTGTATTACATAGTAATCTGCTAATTATATTATATTATGTTTTATTAGATTATTTCCTTAATAAATGTGATTTTGTGACTTGAATGCGTGCATAACTGTGGAATGGTAAGTCATCAGCACCACTTTCTCTGCTTTGTGTGCATGTCACAGTACTATCTTTACTGCTTACTTTGCATAGTGCTTTGTACTTTAGTCTTTCTTTAGTGTCACTGGGCAGGATTGTACTTGAAAAGTACCTCAAGAGGCTTCTTTATCTACCTTACAAACATGCAGGCAGCAAACAAATATGTACACAAAAAGATTGGTCTTTCTCTTTCAAGTCCCATTTTGCTGGATGACTAAATCTAAACGGATTTATTTCTTTTCAGGGCAGTTAAAAGTTTGCAATCTAGATCTGTTATTGTATATATGCCTATAAAAACAGCATTATTGCCACAGTGGATGTCTGCATTTACCTAAGCATACAATAGTTTGAGGCAAGCTGATATGGTAATATTTTTGAATGCCAGATTTATGATAGTCATTGTAATACTGAATAGCACTGTTGTCAGGCTGTTTGAAAAATATTATTGTTCCTGCCCTCTAAATCATAAATAGGATGGAAGCAATTTGCCTAGTTAACAATAATGCAGTTATTCTAGGAAATAAAGTTAAAAACACTAATACACTGTAGACTGACACATTTCATGGAATACACATCTTAAAAGCTAACTAATAAGTGGCATTAGCCATGGATAAATTGAAACTTAAGAAATTAGTACATTGGCAGCAGTTTTTTTTCCCTGTGACTGAAAAGGGGCATAGAGTAATCCTGTTTTTGAAGAACAGGTATAAATTCTGCCAAGCTGTAAATTTCATATGACAGCAGATCACAAGGTCCACACTTTACATAATGGAAAATGCTCAGCTATTCATTCTGAATTTATTTATGCAGCGACACAAATATACCGCCTGACCCATCAGTAGAAAACACAGTGAAAATTATTTTCAAATGCTTTTCTTTCCTATGGACTGCACACCCTTCTGGTGACACTTTTTGCATTACCCTGGAGATGTGTACTGAAAGTGTATGTTTTTTGGGAAGTTCTTTTTTAGGTTTAACCTCATTATGACATTTCCAGTTTTAACTAAGCATACAAACAAGTCAGATGGTGACAGTTCATGGTGTTCCTAGGAAAATACATATCAGTTAAGTACGTGATAAAAATGCGGAATTCTAAGTTGTCCTGTGTACATCAGAATAGGTAGGCCTAAACAAGCCTATGTGGTTGAGGTTATAGATAGTCCTGAAATAATTCAAACAAGCTTATGTGGTTGAGGTTATAGATAGTCCTGAAATAATTCACCATTCAATAAGAATTTTTACTTTTAGCATCTGAAAAGACGGACAACTTACAGTATCTGTAGGATTTATTTAATAATGAATGATGTTAGATAATTAAGTGCAAGCAATTTTATTCTGTGTACCTTCATGACACCCTTTTTATCAGGTTGTCAGGTATGTTTTCTTTCTGTACAAAGAATGAGACCAAGCTTTATATATTTGTAATTTGATATTCAAATCAACCTGAACAGCACACTTTTTTATTGCAAGGTAGTTTTCCTGTTTATTGATCTATGCAGCATAACTAGAAAACATGTTTCATTGCTCTTTTTTCCATCTGTGACTGTTTCTGTATGATCACAGCACAGTAGGGGTGTTTAAAAAGGTTAACTGCTTAGTACTACTAGCATTTCACTAGTGTGGTCTTGTTTCACTGTGCAGTTAATTAAGAATTCATATGCACGCAAGAGTTGCACAGAGCAAAAGCAGCTGATTTGCATATATCTGAATCAAGCACTTAATGCAGTTGGTGTTTTCCTCACAAACCCAAGCAATGGTATTGCAGAAGCCCCTACAGACACAAGCACACAGTCACAGGGGTACCTGAACAGTCTGTCATATATATATATTTTATATATATATATATATATATATTTATATATTTATATATATACATACACACACACACACAGGCTGATACAGTCACAATCACCCTGCCCACCCCCCTCCCCACACATACACAAAAAACAAATCTTTGCTCACCACAAAATTACCATGTACAGGCCTCACTGCTCTGCTTCATACTTATGAAGTAGTGTTTGCCTTTGAATCAATTTGTGGCACTATTTCAATCCTAGTGCATTGCTCCAAGACCTAGGACATGGCTAATTTATATTACCTGTGCACCAAGACTGTCATGTTTGGATGCAGTAGTACATAGTACTAACCGTTTTATTTCCATAATTCCCTCATAGGACTGTGAAATTCTGCTAGAAGCATGACTGCCTGGTGTGTTAAATGTTTGTTAATACCACCCCCCACACAGTATTTTACCTTTATATAGAACTTTGCATTATTTTCTTCTGGTATTTATTACTACATCTGTTACATACTTCATAATTACTCTTTTGAAGTACGACTTGTCTGCCACAGAGTGCCAGTTTCACATCTTGTATGGACAGAAAGTGTTGTCTAGAACTATAGTTCTGAATTTGAATGAACCCAGTTCTAAGAGGAACTCTTTAAAGTACAAAACTAAGATAGTCTTTACTAAATATGTTAGTTGACACTGTAGTTAGAAACGAGTTACTTCTTTTCCATGCACCAAAGTCTTAAAATGTATAAAATTAGATTAGATTATTGTCTTTCTGTTCCACCCAGGAGAAAACATTGGCCGTAGGTGATTTGGTCATGCTGAGTTATGATGATGTGACACCACAACCTCATTTAAAAGTGGGAAAAGAGGGCTGACAATGATGGTTACAACTTTGAGTGATTAAGTTTTTTGTATTTAGTGGTAAAGTTGACCTAGTGCCTACCTTTTTTTTTTTTTCTGAATTCAAAAAATTCACAAACATTTTTGCAACCACCATTTTGCCTGATTATGTCAGAACATGGCTATGTCTTTGAAGCTGTATTTAACTACTGTGAACTTTATTTTTAAGCCTGTTGTTATTCCTGCTCAAAGTCATTTGCAAGAAGAGAACCGTTTTTTACATTCACTGTCAGGGTTCGCTATCCGTAATGGTATTATCTTTGTCCTGACTGACATTCTTTATACAGTGTTACACAATAATTGCTCAGCACTGTTCAAAAACCTGCATACTAACTGGACAATCCAGTCATTGTGCCCATTGTAAATTGTGCATATACCAATAGAAAAAATATCCATCTGTGTGGCCAGACTTTTCCATTAGCATATACTGGAGAACACACCAAAATATGAGAAAAATCAGGTATGTTCTGCAAAACTAAAACAGAAACATACCTAGTTTTCCTCCTATTTTTGTGCTGTCCCTGTAAATGTTTGCTTTTTAACATCTGAAAAAGGAAATTCTAAATAAACAGCCATGGAGATTTTCTCCATCGCTTCTGCTGCATTGATGCTTGCATGTGCAAGCTTGTACACATAAGTCCCATACGCATGCACCATACATCAGTATAGCAAAGGCAATGTTGTAGAATGCAGAAGTCATTGTAATCAATTGCATTATTTGAGAAAAGCATGCAATTTCTTTCTTAAATAATGTTATTGTATAAAAGCAGTAATCCACTTGTGTGTGGGGTATATCAGGATTTATCCAAAGTTGCATTTGTTTAATCACTCGAAGTTTACCCTCGTGATCAAACCACAACAGTCCTGGATTATTGCTTTAACATCTCACACCATGAAGAAAATGAGACTGTTACATGGCAGCTGAATGGATATATTAGCCTGGGACATTAAGAAACTGGAATGGTTAATTTTGTAAGTTTGTGTTTACAAATAGCATGTTTGATTTTCCTGGTTTTCACTACCTACAGCTTTTGGGCACAGCTGTATGACTTTTGCTATCTTGTACTTAAAAATGAATTCCTTTAAATCTGTTTATTTCAGCTGTATGCTTTCTTTGTGCATTGTAGCTACAACACATTAAGTATGGGTGATCAGGTCTGACGTGGAATGAATTTTATATGTTTAAAATATGGTTATACATAGTCAGTTTTTGTACAACATATATTCTAATGACATTTAATTTTTAGATGTTACTGTGCATAATAATGCTAGTTAAACTGAATAAATGGTATATAAGAAAAAGGTTGCTATAACAGTTTTTGTCCTGTGGTACTGTTTCCTCTTAGTGCTTAAGAATTATATTCTAAAGGGTCATTGTTTACAGGTGATACATAACACCACTAAGATGCATGTTATGTTAGACTAACTACAGAAGATGAAAGTACATTTTGTTAGAAGGGATTGCCCAGGTAGTTGGCTTCACTAAATGTTACAAACTCTGTGATCAAATAAAATTGGCAGTTGCACTGTTGTTCCTTATATTTGCACTATCAATAGACTGGAAAAGCAACTCATCAGTTCTGGGCCAGATTCATTAATGCCTACACTAAGTGTACATGATCTGTATTCCAAAATATCCCTACCACATTTTTTGTGCTTTCTAGTTACGTAGAAAGATTGCACCAACTATACATGTAGTTTACATTTTATGGTAACCTTTATGAATCCTCCTTGATATTTAATGCTGCAAGAAAATCTGTACAAAAATTAAAATTAGGAGGAAGAAGGTGTGTGTTATGCTTGTGATGTATCCAAATGGTATACACTTGCTGTATTCTTAGTGTAGGCATTAATGAATCCCAGGGGTGGTGTTTGTTTAAATATATTTGTCTGGTAGATGAATAGTATAAAACACCATACTTAATTACATGCGTGTCCTTTTAACATGGAGTAAGGTTGTAAAGTTCCTAGCTAATTGTCTTTGTTTTAAATGCTCCA
This sequence comes from Protopterus annectens, assembly GCF_019279795.1. Classification (NCBI taxonomy): domain Eukaryota; kingdom Metazoa; phylum Chordata; order Ceratodontiformes; family Protopteridae; genus Protopterus; species Protopterus annectens. Next base: position 663,312,266 of record NC_056749.1, on the reverse strand, counting down.
GGAAACAAATATTAAAAGCAGTGACTAATTATGATATGCCTTGTTTTGTATCTAATTACTCAAGGGATTACCACCAATGCAGGTAGTATATGTTAATATAGGGATACAGCAATACATGTCCACATCTTTATTTTAAAATAGGCTAATTATGCTAAGAGTTATAATATTCCCAAAAGGGTCTGGTCTATGTTATATAAACAGAAATGACATTGCAAAAGCATATGGTTCAGCACAATTACTCTAATAGTGCTTTAAGCATATTTTCATGCTGACCATATTCTTATATCTGAGTTGTTCATATTGCAAATCAAAGCCTGAGTACTGGCTTCATCCCAACTGAGTGGAAAACAGCCACTGTCATCCCTTTGCACAAAGGTGGAGCATCCACCGATCCAGAAAATTATAGACCCATCAGCCTGATTAACCTGATCTGCAAGGCCATGGAAGGGATTATCATGGACATCATTAAAAAGGACATTGGGAACAGCCAAACACTCGATCCTACACAGTTTGTTTTCATCAAGGGAAGGTCATGCCTGTTAAATTTGGTCAACGACTTTGAGACAGTCACCAAAGCCATGGATGAGGGGAAGATGGTGCAGACTGCCTACCTTGACGTTGCCAAAGCAAACTGGCTCACTGATAGAACCCACCTAGTCAAAACAGGGTAAGCCACCTCAAGCAGTAGAGACCTGTAATGAGTAGTGTACCCCAGTGATCGGTTTTGAGGCCTCTGCTATTTGGGATATACTTTTCTGAAGTGCAGGCCAAACCAGTGGACTATGGCTGACCAAGTTTGCAGATGACAGAAAGCTGGGTACTGTCGTTAATTCCCCTAGTGATGTGGACATCCTCTAAGAGGGTCTCACCTAAACAAATGACTGGTGCCAGAAACATGGCCTCAAACTGAATGGTAAAAAATGCATCATCATCCCCTTTGGGGAGAGTGATATCCCCACAAATTATCATATTAATAATAAGGTCCTAAGCATGCAATTAGTTGAGGGACTTGGGCACCCAGGTTGACAGCAAACTGACTTTTGACCACTATATTGTGCTCATTGTATGGAAAGCTTTCTACATGGCCCACCTTATTAGTAAGAGTATCTCATCCAAGGACAAGGTGGTCATAACATCCCTGTATTCTTCCCTTATAAGACCCATTATTGAGTACAGTGCCCCTTTTGGCATATACCTCACAAAGCACATGCAACAGCTGGAGAGACCACAGAGGTTCCTCACCAGGGTAATCCAAGGCCTCAAACATCTAACCTACACAGACAGGCTAAAGGCCCTGTCCCTCTACTCAGTTTCCTACAGACTCCTCAGAGGTGACCTCTGCCTGGCATGCAAAGCAATCTCAGACCCCGCCTTGACAGGACTGCTGCATATCCACAAGTCAAGCTCCACTCGAGTAACCAGCACGCGTGACCTCAGTCTGGTCTGAGACATCAATAGGACTTGTTGGAATTTGTGTCCCAGAAACTCCCCTTTTTCTGGAATAGACTCCCTCTCCATGTCAAGCAGAGTACCGCATTAACCCTTTTTAAGTGTAGCACTTGCAGCTTATACTAGAAGGCTACCCTTCCTCTGAAAGGGAAGTACTCACCGGGTGCATTGTCACACTGAGCCTGAGTCCAACATTTGGGAAAGAGTAAGAATGGAGGGTCACCTGATGATTTGTAAGTAAGAGCAGTGGGGCAAGTGGACAGCTTGGAGAAAGTTAGTTTAGCACAATGCAGAGTACTAGGAGATTCATTACAATTTTTTCAGAAACTTGTAAAGATTTATTCTTCAATGTGAAGATGAATGCTTGTAATGTATAGTACAGATGGGAAAAGGTTTTTCTTGGCTAGACCACTGCTGATAGGTATATACAACTTACATAAGCTAAAGTTATGTAGCTTGTGCTTTTTGAAGCTTATCAGATATTCTGACTAGTTCTCCCCCCAAACTAAGCAGAGTTGTGCTTTTGGAGTAACATAGGTATTAAGAGCAAGTTGCCAGGATGAATATCTTCAAAGCCAAGAATCTGATAAGTAAGCTCCTGACCCATGATACCAGAGAAGCCAGATTGTTTGGCAATCACCATAACAGTATTTAACTCTATACCTTCATTTGTTTTTAGCAGTCAGATAAGAGGACATATCAGGCAATTTTTATCCACAAACTAATCTTTTCAAAATCAGTACAATAGAATACATTATTATACATATACCAGGGCTAAACAAGCTTATAGACTTTTTTTTCCTGATAGCCTATATTCAAACAGTGGTAAGATAAACGTATAATTAAAATCAGTCTGAGAATGTATTTTCTAAAGACTTAGAATGAATTAGCACAGAAGTTGTATACCGAGTTGTAGCAGTATGGAAAGAAGTGATAAGACAATGGATATTTAATTAGGTTGGGAAGCATCCATGCAAGGCTTATATCAGTTAACTTCTCAGCAGTTTTAAAACCAGTAGGTCAGGCAAGAATCGGATGTAGAGAGTCAATAATACTATAGAATACATTTTAACACTGAAAGCATGCACTGGCTATGTTCTCAGATATGGCAACAAGCTACTGTAGTGCCATTTCACAAGAATGGCACTTCCACAGACCCCCTTAATTACAAAACTCACAAGCATATTGTGCAACAGAAAGGAGAGACTCATCATGGAACTTACTCAGACACAGATCTGGATCTAGATCTGCATGTGCCATGAGTATGTCTTGGAACTGCTGAAGTATCCATGAGGCAGTACCCTCTGAGATGCCCAATGTGCCCCCAGTTTGTCCCTGGAAGGTGCCCTTGGCAAATATAATTATGACTATACATACCCTGTTGTCCACAGGTGCAGGAAGACCAGGCATCTCCTTAGTTAATGTCTGATGGCCATACAAATTCACTAAGGCCCTTATAGTATCTCTGTCTACTGTAAGATTTCTTGGTTAGCAATGTTAAAATGAGCCCATCTTTACTTATTTTTTTATCTTCTCAGTCATTGAGCACAGTCAAAATAGTCAGGTTAGCAAGTACAACAAACATCTTCACTGTTTGCAAAGTAGAAAGAAAAGGCATGCCTTTGACCCTTATGAGACGTGTGTACAGTGCAGAGGCAATTAAAAAACTGAATGTGAGTCACAAATAAGTGGGAAAATACCTCATTTACATAATCTTGTCACACAAATATGAAGCATTTCTCATTTGCAAGTTTTTCATAAGTTGCTGAAAATGACTGCATGTAAGCATAGTGTGTGTCAATGAATTAAGCCAAATCTGTGCTTAAGGGCATCTTGACAACTTTCCACAATACATAAGTGCAATGACTATGGATACCACCTTTTCTCATTGCAACCATTCTCTATGTTAATAACTCATTTCCTTCCAACACTGCCACACATCTATCCACAGATGATTACCCACATCCCTTGGTGTGCCTACTGGTAGGTTATGCAGCCATATTTTACTTTTCTGAGATATATGTAAAAGAAACGCCCTCCCTAAAGCACACTTTTCAGTTGTCCACACACCACTTTCCTTAGCAGAGCAGCAGACAAAATTGGTAGTCATCTTATTTACATCTTTAATCTACTGATTACAGCAGGAATAGTATACCCATCCCTAAATAATCACACCATAATCCCTCTCCCCAAAGAACAAAAAGAGTTCAGACCTGTCAGTATTCTCTGCCTCCTTGCCAAAGTCTTAGGAAACATCCTATACAGACAAATGTTCAAACACATCAGCAATTATGATTTGCTATTATTGAGGCAACATGGTTTCAGAAATGCCTTTATCACTACAACAGCCCTTCAAACAGTGTCTGACTCCATCCACAGTTACATCAGTGAAGGGCTCATTACAGCTGGTATCTATGTAGACATGACAATGCTTTAGAAAACTGAAAGCCATGCTTTGTTCATCGACAAATTACAAGCAGACAAAAAAATGAGCTTTGGTCAAAATATTTTTAGATGGTTTCAAAGTTAAGAAAACATAATATTCAAATTCTACTCAAGCAACTGGTTATTATTGGTAGCCACCCTTAATCTTGTACCTGAGGGGGAAAACTGCAAAATATCTGTTTTAAAAATTTAACTGATTTCTAGTAGAAATTCTTTTGTTCACTATCTTGAAGCTGTAGCCATTAATAATTGGAGTCTGAGGGAAGAGACACTAATCAACTTAAGAAGCCAGATCATCTCTGGTTACCGTAGAACCCCTCTTCCCAAGTATCTCAGATACAGTTCACTTATTTTGTTTCAACTGGATGCCAGGTCTAAATGCATTGGACTGACAATCACAAGGATCTTCTTGGGACATTCACAGAACTTCCAGTAGTAGTAGTTAAAAAGAAATAGTCCTTCTGTTTCCTGACTGGTAGCTCGGGTTGCTTAAGGCTTCATGATGGGCTGTTGTAATGGTAACTGCTAGCAAAGTCCTTAGCCACATAAGCCATCATATTCTGTTGTTGTCACATTGTACATTTTCAGCTTTCTCTTCCTTAGAGTGTCATAGTGTTTATCGAGCTTCACATTTGCATGTAGAGCCTCTTGAAATCCGAGATTTGCTATTGTTATTTAGCTGTTTGATATTTGTTTAACTTATGGATTGACTTCTCATTATTACTTAAAAGGTTGCTCTTAATTCATAGACCATTTTGCAGTAAAATGCAACCAGCTCCAATAAAAGTTCTGCATCTGCCTACTATGACTGTAAGCAGGTTAAGTAGATAGTGTTCCCTGGTTGATCCTGAAAAGTGGTTTGTGCCAAGTGTGTTTACTTAGTAAACAAACAATTAATTAATAAGCCATTGCTAACTTGGTTACTTACACCGCTTGATAGCTATTTTTATAATTTTAACCATGTTTTTGTAAATATTAATGAAATATAGCAATTTTTAAATCATTTTTTTAGAATTTCTGAACCAGCAAACATGAGAAAGAATATAAATACATTCAGCAACTTTGCAACACATATACATGATCTGTCAGACAACAAAATTAAACTACAATTAAACATTAAAAGAAATAAAACCACCACTACGGCAAACTCAGTCAAAAATAACCAATAAAAAATGTGATCCATAAAACTTATGGAAGACTGAGAGTGAAGCAGATTGATACAAACGTAATATGAGGTTCCTAAAGTCCAATAAGTCTCCAAAATCACTTAAAATACTCGATGAAATAAGATATAAAGTTTTATTCAGACAAGCGCTTTCGCTAAAGGTAGCTTCATCAGGTCTATTTTATACAAATAAGTTTAAAAAACGTTTTTATAGTCTTGGCAATTCAATTAAAAATCATCTCATCACTTATTTAAAAGGGAAATGTCACTTAATCTAAAAACAATTCAAATGCAAAATAAACAAGCATGTACTTTCTTATAACATACTGGTGTAAAGAAAGCTTATGAACAATAATGTATGTGGTAAATATGGAAGATTGTATATATAAATGTGGCTTGATGTATATAACAAAATATATATGAGTGTAATGAAGTATGTATAGAACAACAGAATATATGTCAAAATATGTATATGTGTGTATAGCAATAATATGTCAAGTGTATCTTGTATACAATAAATGTGCGGAAATATGAAGTGGTACATATATAGAGATGTAACTAAGTGTATGTAATGAAATATGTATATATGAGGTTGATAAAATGTTTGTAAAGTAACAAAATGTATACATATTTTTAAATGTGTATATATATATATATATATATATATATATATGTGACAATAATATGTCTGGTACATCTGGTATACAATAGGTGTGGAAATATATACGCATGTGAGATGTACATTTGATGTTGTAGTTGACATGAGTATGAATATTGTCCATTGAATATTAAGACTAACTCACATATGCATCAGTAAATAATTTCTTAAACATGATTCAATAGAAGTAAAAATATTGACTAAAAATAAAAATAAATAATTATGTGAATACTCTCACAAATTCTATCAATATAGAAGGCCTCTACATCTACATATTATTTCACTGAGGCATAATGTAATATTATATATTTAGAATACTCACATAATACATATATTTAAAAAGTATATATATATATAGAAGCATGATAAAATCAAATAAACCTTATTTAAAGAATGCTAAGGATAACTCTATCAAAATACATACATAAACCTTGAAAAGTGTATTGAATGTATTGTATATGATGTGTATCTTACTTAATTTTCCTTCTTTTCCTCAGTTTCGGTTTTATGGAGACCCTCTCATTTAATCCTTTCCCACTGTCTGCTCTTAGGCGTATAATCCAATCATTCTCTCTGTCCTCTGTGTGATTCCGAATATCTCCTCCTCTGTTATTAGTTGGTATAACTTCTAGGACTCTAAAATGAAAGATATGTGTGGGGTCATTATCTGCCACATGTTTAGCTAAGGCATTATTCTGATAACTTTTCCTAATGTGGTAAATGTGTTCTCTAATACGGTCTCTAAATTTCCGATTAGTTTTTCCTACATAAAAACATCTACATACTTGACACACTGCTAAATATACTATATTGCTAGTCATACAATTCGCTGCAATAGTAGTATTGAAGACTTTCCCTGTATCCGGATGCAAAAAGGAGGTACTTGTGTCTATGTATGTACAAAAATTACATTTACCACATTGCTCGGTGTGTCCTGAGCCTGTATTGACATGACCACCTTTGGTATCACATAGCATCCTTTTGAGATTCTTCTGGTTCCTATATTGGAATTTCGGGATACCACCTACGATATTCTTGATCTCTTCATTTATTTCGAAAATTTTCCAATATTTACCTATAATATCCCTAATCCTGTAGCTATCACAAGTATAGGAGGTCATGAATTTCACAACTGGGGGATTGTGCTCATTACCAATATTCCTATATAGAATGTCAGGACCAAAATATGGTGTAGCAATGGTGCTTCTCAAATTAGGTAGGTCTTGTAAGTTTCTCTCTACCTCCTGTTCCTGGTATCCTCTTTCTAATAGTCTGTTCTTCAATATATCAAGTTCTAAATTGAGGCCTTCAGTTGTAGGGTTAAGTCTAGAGGCCCTTATCCCTTGTCCTCTTATAATATTCCTGAATACAAATGAGGGGTGCATGCTGGATCTCATTAGCAAGGAGTTGCTATAACAAGCCTTGCGAAATATCCCAGTGTTGATCAATCCATTTGGTAATTTCTCAATGTACAAATCTAGGAACTCAATCTTATTCCTTGAATAGTTCATAGTGAATGTAAGAAAATCCGTTAAATTATTGATGGTTTTTAAGAACAATTCTAGTTGTTCCACCATTCCTTTCCATAAAAGGAAGACGTCATCGACAAAACGTCGAAAGAATGTAACCTGTTCCATAAATAATCCTGTCCTAAATAGCACCTTCTCTTCCCACTGCGCCAGTACCATGTTTGCATAACTATTGGCGCATGGAGTGCCCATGGCAACACCATCTACCTGTTTATATGTGATGTCATCAAACATGAATATATTGTTTTTCAGAACTAAATCCAAGAAATGTGATATTAAATCTATCTTGGTCGTGCTGTAATCACTATGCTTTCTTAGATAGTCAGAAACAAAAGTCAACCCTTCTCTATTTGGTATAACTGTAAATAATGACTGTATATCGAGTGTAACAAACATAAACGGCTCTAGTTCAGACTGATCATCAATGCATTCATATAGATCTAGTAAAAACTGTTTTGAATCTCTCAACACAAATTTGTTGTCATTTAATATGGGTCTGAGATTCTTCTCTATATATACAGATAGATGTTCTGTGGCCCAGCTTCGTCCTGACACTATCGGTCTCATGGGAGGGTTGACTGGGTTCTTATGGATTTTCGGTAGTCCATGCATGATCGGTATTATCGGTTCCTTAATCAGTAAATACCCAAATAAATCTTCATCAATCCTTTTATTTTGATGAAGCTCTGTTAATATATTCTTAATTGTTTTAATAATACCTGTTATAGCATAAGATTCAATAATTTCATAGAATCTATCACTTAACATATCCTTCATAGCTGTAAAATACTGATTAATATCCATGACTACGATTCATCCTCCCTTGTCTGCTGGTCTGACTACAATAGTACTGTCAGCCTGCAGACTCCTTAAACTCATTCTCTCACCATGAGTTAAATTATCAGAGTAATAGTGTCTCTTATCTCTTTTCTCATTATAATATTTATGTAGTTCTTCTTCTGTTAACCGTTGATAGGTTTCTATAATGGGATGGTTAATCGGGACATAATCACTGAGTTTTTAAAGACAATTTTTATGATTATGATTATGTCCCGATTAACCATCCCATTATAGAAACCTATCAACGGTTAACAGAAGAAGAACTACATAAATATTATAATGAGAAAAGAGATGAGACACTATTACTCTGATAATTTAACTCATGGTGAGGGAATGAGTTTAAGGAGTCTGCAGGCTGACAGTACTATTGTAGTCAGACCAGCAGACAAGGGAGGACGAATCGTAGTCATGGATATTAATCAGTATTTTACAGCTATGAAGGATATGTTAAGTGATAGATTCTATGAAATTATTGAATCTTATGCTATAACAGGTATTATTAAAACAATTAAGAATATATTAACAGAGCTTCATCAAAATAAAAGGATTGATGAAGATTTATTTGGGTATTTACTGATTAAGGAACCGATAATACCGATCATGCATGGACTACCGAAAATCCATAAGAACCCAGTCAACCTCCCATGAGACGATAGTGTCAGGACGCTGGGCCACAGAACATCTATCTGTATATATAGAGAAGAATCTCAGACCCATATTAAATGACAACAAATTTGTGTTGAGAGATTCAAAACAGTTTTTACTAGATCTATATGAATGCATTGATGATCAGTCTGAACTAGAGCCGTTTATGTTTGTTACACTCGATATACAGTCATTATTTACAGTTATACCAAATAGAGAAGGGTTGACCTTTGTTTCTGACTATCTAAGAAAGCATAGTGATTACAGCACGACCAAGATAGATTTAATATCACATTTCTTGGATTTAGTTCTGAAAAACAATATATTCATGTTTGATGACATCACATATAAACAGGTAGATGGTGTTGCCATGGGCACTCCATGCGCCAATAGTTATGCAAACATGGTACTGGCGCAGTGGGAAGAGAAGGTGCTATTTAGGACAGGATTATTTATGGAACAGGTTACATTCTTTCGACGTTTTGTCGATGAAGTCTTCCTTTTATGGAAAGGAACGGTGGAACAACTAGAATTGTTCTTAAAAACCATCAATAATTTAACGGATTTTCTTACATTCACTATGAACTATTCAAGGAATAAGATTGAGTTCCTAGATTTGTACATTGAGAAATTACCAAATGGATTGATCAACATTGGGATATTTCGCAAGGCTTGTTATAGCAACTCCTTGCTAATGAGATCCAGCATGCACCCCTCATTTGTATTCAGGAATATTATAAGAGGACAAGGGATAAGGGCCTCTAGACTTAACCCTACAACTGAAGGCCTCAATTTAGAACTTGATATATTGAAGAACAGACTATTAGAAAGAGGATACCAGGAACAGGAGGTAGAGAGAAACTTACAAGACCTACCTAATTTGAGAAGCACCATTGCTACACCATTTTGGTCCTGACATTCTATATAGGAATATTGGTAATGAGCACAATCCCCCAGTTGTGAAATTCATGACCTCCTATACTTGTGATAGCTACAGGATTAGGGATATTATAGGTAAATATTGGAAAATTTTCAAATAAATGAAGAGATCAAGAATATCGAGGTGGTATCCCGAAATTCCAATATAGGAACCAGAAGAATCTCAAAAGGATGCTATGTGATACCAAAGGTGGTCATGTCAATACAGGCTCAGGACACACAGAGCAATGTGGTAAATGTAATTTTTGTACATACATAGACACAAGTACCTCCTTTTTGCATCCGGATACAGGGAAAGTCTTCAATACTACTATTGCAGCATTGTATGACTAGCAATATAGTATATTTAGCAGTGTGTCAAGTATGTAGATGTTTTTATGTAGGAAAACTAATCGAAATTTAGAGACCGATAGAGAACACATTTACCACATTAGAAAAGTTATCAGAATAATGCCTTAGCTAAACATGTGGCAGATAATGACCACACATATCTTTCATTTTAGAGTCCTAGAAGTTATACCAACTAATAACAGAGGAGGAGATATTCGGAATCACACAGAGGACAGAGAGAATGATTGGATTATACGCCTAAGAGCAGACAGTGGAAAGGATTAAATGAGAGGGTCTCCATAAAACCGAAACTGAGGAAAAGAAGGAAAATTAAGTAAGATACACATCATATACAATACATTCAATACACTTTTCAAGGTTTATGTATGTATTTTGATAGAGTTATCCTTAGCATTCTTTAAATAAGGTTTATTTGATTTTATCATGCTTCTATATATATATATACTTTTAAATATATGTATTATGTGAGTATTCTAAATATATAATATTACATTATGCCTCAGTGAAATAATATGTAGATGTAGAGGCCTTCTATATTGATAGAATTTGTGAGAGTATTCACATAATTATTTATTTTTATTTTTATTCAATATTTTTACTTCTATTGAATCATGTTTAAGAAATTATTTACTGATGCATATGTGAGTTAGTCTTAATATTCAATGGACAATATTCATACTCATGTCAACTACAACATCAAATGTACATCTCACATGCGTATATATTTCCACACCTATTGTATACCAGATGTACCAGACATATTATTGTCACATATATATATATATATATATACACATTTAAAAATATGTATACATTTTGTTACTTTACAAACATTTTATCAAACTCATATATACATATTTCATTACATACACTTAGTTACATCTCTATATATGTACCACTTCATATTTCCGCACATTTATTGTATACAAGATACACTTGACATATTATTGCTATACACACATATACATATTTTGACATATATTCTGTTGTTCTATACATACTTCATTACACTCATATATATTTTGTTATATACATCAAGCCACATTTATATATACAATCTTCCATATTTACCACATACATTATTGTTCATAAGCTTTCTTTACACCAGTATGTTATAAGAAAGTACATGCTTGTTTATTTTGCATTTGAATTGTTTTTAGATTAAGTGACATTTCCCTTTTAAATAAGTGATGAGATGATTTTTAATTGAATTGCCAAGACTATAAAAACGTTTTTTAAACTTATTTGTATAAAATAGACCTGATGAAGCTACCTTTAGCGAAAGCGCTTGTCTGAATAAAACTTTATATATCTTATTTCATCGAGTATTTTAAGTGATTTTGGAGACTTATTGGACTTTAGGAACCTCATATTACGTTTGTATCAATCTGCTTCACTCTCAGACTTCCATAAGTTTTATGGATCACATTTTTTATACAATTAAACATTGTATACAAATTTCAAATGACCAAGACATTTTCTGTCCTGCACATGCATAGTTATCACATCTGAATGACATTAGCCACTATAGCTTATAGATCATTAGATTTTATTTAAGTTTCAATAAGTGTGTCACAACTATACAGCTTTCAGATTTAGTTTCTGTGAGATTCACATAGACTTTGTAATAATCAGTTCTCCTAATCACTTTCAAATAATCTACATGCAAACTCTCCACTTTTACGGAATGCATCATTCTCTGTTTTCTTGCAATGACCATTTTTAGAGCAAATGCCTGTTGCGGTCAGTTCTTCCCTGTTTCAGACTTCTGCAAGTATCTTTATTCTGAATCTCAATGCTTTCCAGAAAAACTGAGGTTTTACCAAATATCTCGCATCACCCTTGAGTTGCCTGCTTCCATCTTTGTTGGACTTTCCTACACTCCCAAAACATTTGAGTCACTCCTGTATCTTCAGCTACACCTCTCCAACATTTCATGTTAGAAATTCCTCTATCCCATGCTACTTTATTTGGAGTGTTATGCCACAAATGAAGAATTATTTGCTGGCCTACATATTTGGCAATTTCTACGAATAAAATGTATTTTCCCATGTAAATGTCAAATTCATACCTCTCAACCTGTTACAGCAAAAAAAAAAAAAATCTACACAAAGCCATAAATAATAGAGGGGCAAAGGCCCAAACTAGACACAATTTTTAAAAAACTCCTACAAACTTAGAAAGTTAGTACAACAGCAAGTTTTGCATGAGCATGAATTTTTATAAAGGATGTGATGTCTAAAACTCAAATGTCTGCCAGTATTTTCAGACTTCAGTTCTCAGTGATATGCCAATGAATTTTCCAGAAAACCACAAGTTTTGGAGAAAAAAATATGAAGCAAACATTCTGAGCAAATCTCGACGGTTGCAAGGTATGGTCCAGTTGTCTTATTTTCTTCATTCTTATTTCCTGACTCAGCCACTCTAGCCTTTCCTTTAATGTTGCTTTGATGGATAATATCTTTGCATATTATGTTACTTCTACCCTATTTCCTCTGCTTCACTTACTCCAATCAGCTCCTGTAGTGTTTGAACATTCAAAATATATCATCAGTATATTAAAAGTGACATCAGGTTGATTCTTAATTTGTAAGCAGTATTGTCTTTCTTGGGGATGAAGGACTCTCTCCTCCTTGCTTATTTAGCTTCCTTAACTGTTCCTGTCCATGTATGCCTGCTTCTTCTCATATTACCTATTCATGTCTAGGAAATCTAACTTCAACATATGCCTGATCCCAGATGATCTTGTAGAAGGTGCTTTCCAGCACATATCTTCTAGTTGCTTAACCATATAGTTCTCTAATAATCCTGTAACTTCACTCTCTTCATGTAACCTAATCCATGATGCTATATTAAATGCCCCAACGTGTGAAGGAAGATGTAGACCCCCCCCCCATTGAGGGTAAGGTTAGGAGTTCCGGTCTTAGAATTCTTTGTTGACTTGCTTTACCAGCATAGACTTCAAGCAGGACCTGAATTTTATCCACAAGAGAGTGGAGAGTGGTCAACCAATACTGGGATATATCTTATAACATGTATAATTTAAAGGGGAATCATAATCTTGATAGTATTCATTTTCGCCAACTGTTGTGTGGATGTCCTACCCACCTCTCTTTTGTAAGTGTTTACTTATTTTCTTATAAAGGTTCTCCATGTTTCTTATAACCATCCTATCTTAGGTATGGCCCACCTCTACACCCAGGTAGGTGAGAGCCCACCTCTACACCCAGGTAGGTGAGAAAATCTACATCCTGTATGGCTTCAACTGCACTGCCCCCATCATTTTCCTTCTTCCAAACTTAACAGTACTGTTTTCTGTAGTTCAGTTCCATTACCAATATTTAGAGTTTGTGAAGGATATTCAGTACTATTTGTAAAGTCTCATATATGTTTTCAGCCATGAAAATGTAGCCATCAGTGTACAACTGAAACATGGCCTTAACCCCCCCCCATTCTTTGCTTCAGTTGTAATGTCTCATAAATTCACAACGTCAACTCTTACTAAGAGATACAGTCCTGACAATTAAAGGGCGTTCCTGCCTAGTCTATCTGGAGTTATTTTCTTTTGTAGATATTTCTTCATTTATTAAAACATCTTCAGAGCCATAGCTGGCCTATCCAGTGGTGGCTCATCCTATTGGCCTGCAGCCCCCCCCCCCTCCAGCTGAAAACCAAACATAAAAAAACTCACAAAAACTCACACATGCATGAGTTGGGACATTAATCTGGACTGCTGTTTAACCAGTCTGGATTCGAAAGCAGGCAGCAGTCTCACAAATGCCCCAGAAGTCTATGTGGTTACAGCCACATAGACTAGAAGGAGATCAGACTGCAAGGTCTGCAGTCTGGGAACGCATGCGTGCTCAAGGAAAGGGGTTGTGCTGTGCTGCTTTATGGAGGAAAGGTTGAAATGGAGCTTATGGAGGAACGGCTGTGCTGCTTTATAGGTACTTTCAGAAATGAAACTGAGCTGTTTGGTGTGCGTCTGTGTGTGTGTATGTGTCTGTTTGTGTGTCTGTGTCTGTCTGTGTAAACTGCCCCAGTTACCTATAACTGGTGGCTAGAGAAAAACCCAGGTTCAAACCCACAACCTTTGACACGTAACAAGAACCTGAATTCCCTACCCACCACCACTTGTGTAAAGTGTTCAGATTTTTGCCTCATAGTTTTGTTCTCTTCCTCATAAAATCTGTGATTTTCAGGCATTTGAATTTCAGACTTTATATTCTTCAGAAAGTACATGGTAACAAAACATTTTATTCTAAAAATTTTCTAAGTTTATAAGATCAATATTTGAATTGTGTCCCTATTTTTGGGGCTATATTCTCTCATTATTGGCTTTGTGCAAGTTTTTTTTTGCACTAAGAGGTTGAGAGCTATGTTGAGAACTAAATTCACTGAATATGTTTTGGCTGAATTCCCCCATTATTGGCTTTGTGCAGGTTTTTTTATGCTAAGAGGTTGAGAGCTATGGTGAGAACTAAATTCACTGAATATGTTTAGGGGCTGCATTCCCCCATTATTGGCTTAGTCCAGGTGTTTTGTGCTAATAGGTTGAGAGCTATTGTGAGAACTGAATTCACTAAATGCTAGTAATTTAAGTTTCAGTCTTCATGTATTTCAAGACACAGCTGATTTGGCATAGTTGCTCATGTTGTTCTAACTGTAGTGCATAGGGTCCTGAGTTCAAGACTTGGCAGTAAAATGCATGGTGGTAGCACAGCATTTTATTCTAGCAACTTTCCAAAGTTATACAAGCTATGTTTAAAATGTGTCCCTGGTTTTTGAGCTTTTGACCCCCAGCAATATATATTGGCTTTTTCCAGTTTTATTATCCTCATGTGCTGCAAAGTTGAGAGATACAGTTGAGTGTCGAGTGGATTTTACAAGGAGCTAAGAGCTTCAGGGGAAGAGAGGTTTAGTGCTGCTTATGGTGAGTCGGCTTGGATTGTTAATGGCACAACAGGTAGTGTACTTGCTTTCAAAGCCAGAAGGCTGTGGGTTCTACTCCTACAGTATGTAGATGCATTGCTGATATATACTGTGTTGTATTTTTAAAGGGGTTGCTGCAGTCCTGAGAATGTCCTCTTTGGCAGAGATACCTAGTAACTATGAACCTGTTATCAGTTTGCCATCCATTTCCTATTACAATATTACTAGCTTATCATTTTTTTTTAATGTTACATGGGCAATTTGTTCCTCAAGGGCAGCAGGCACTTTATTTGTAGATGAAACAATGAAATATAAAGTTGTTTGCTAGCAGCAGCCCCTTCATTAGTTACAGATCTCTTTAATGTGGAATTATTTAGATGACTTACTTTTTCAGAGATTGTGCATATTTACTGATACTGGTGGATTGTAGAAATTTGAGTATACTTTTATGATGGAAATGTTTTGAATTGGGCAGTTTTGCCATTATTGGTGCATGCATTTTGTTTCATTGTTTACAGGAAAAATGTTCAAAACAATAAATGAAAAATGCCCTCTAGCAACTGTACTGTATTATACAAGGAATATAATTTAATACAATCAGGAAGGTGCATCAAAGAACACATGTATGTTTCATGTGCAAGGGGCCTATGATTTGAAAACAGCCCAAAGTTGATCTTTATTTGCCACTGACCAGATGTATTTTCTTTGAGTGTGGGTTTCAATGCTGTTTCAATGAATGTGAGTTTCAAGGGCAGAGAAGTTTTAATGTTAAGTCTATTTTCACTGTTAGACTGCATTGCTTTGTTTAGCAGATGTATATTTGTGTTTGTGCTGTAAAATGTAAAATAAAACATTTAAATGAAATCCAAATCATCGTAGAAGTAAAGCAGTATGCACATTACAGTTTTTATGGTAAATGGGGTGAAATAGTCAAATAGTGGGACATTGGAATGGCTGCAGGGGGAGGCCACATTTGACCATGATTTTCTGAGGGGGAAAGGGCAGCAAACTCGATGACAGCCCCGGATGTACTATACCTTTCAACTGTCCAGATTTTCACAGAATGAATAGATTTTTGCTTCTTATTTTTGGTTTGTTCCTCATAAAATTTGTGGTTTTCTGGCAGATCATTTAAGAATAAAGTCACTAAATAATGATGGACATTGAGTTTCAGACTTCATGTCCTTCAGAAAAAAGCATGCTAAAACAAGACCTGTTATTTTATCAACTGTCTAAGTTTATACAACAGCATTTTTAGTACTGTCTGTACATCCTCCAAATATATTTGGCCTTATCCAGATTTCCTGCATTAAGAGGTTGAGAGGTATATGCAAAATAAATCACTTTATAGAATTGGGTATATCCAAACTTCTCAACTGTCCCCAACTTTGGCTCAAAATGTTGTTCTCCCCCTAATAATCCCTCCGCAAAATGGCAATTCTGGAAGAAAATGTGGAGGGTTTACATTTAAGAAATAATTGTAATGATAAGAGTTATTTATTACTTTTATTTCAGAAATGCATGTAGATTCTCTTATTTTGTCAGCTGCTCAACTTAACAGTACTAATATTAAAATGTGTCCCTTCTTTGACAGGTTTCCAGCTGTATTGTGTGGCTATTTTATATTTTTGCATCAGATGTTTGGTCCGTTTTTCATAAAATTGTGGTTTTCTGGCAAATTAGTTGCATATCATTAAAGACTGAAGTTAGAAAATAATGACAGACATTTGAGTTTCAGATTTCATACCCCCTCAGAAAATTCATACTAATGCAAGACCTACTATTCTATTATATTTCTAGGTTTATAAGAGCGATATTTAAAAATTATCCTTATTTTTGGGCCTTTGTTCCCCTTCTATTCATGGCTTTGTTCAGATTTCTTGCTCTGAGGTTGAGAGGTATGATAAATGTGTCAGGGCCATCACCATCAGCCAGAGACATTTCAAATTGTGACATGCTTTTTGCAACCCACTCCCCCATGTAGTGACTCTGGATGTGTCCAAGCAAGGCAAGGAGCGGTTATGCAGTATGTGTACAGAGTATACCCCCATCCTAGGTAAACACAAGTACTACAGTGGCTTTTCATCTGTCCTTGATTTTGCAGAATGTTCTGGTTTTCTGTCATATTTTTATAATGTTGATTTATGCTTATTATTATTCAGAAATGCATGTTGTTGCACTGCCTGTTGCTCTGTGTTTAAGGAGCAAGGCTTTAATGACTATCAGGCAAGCTTGTCTGAGATTGTAAGATGCAATTAAGCTTTAATAAGCATACTGTTAAAGGATTACCAACATTGAAAGCCTTTTTGTTGTTGCCATGCAGAGAATATTTACATACCTAGATAATGTACAAGTCTTAGGTATTGAAATGCATATGACAGTATTTGTAATAAGGGGCAGGGTTACAGTATTTTCAGAAGCTCACTACATTTGTTGGAGACTTGCAGTCATCTTTGCAGGCTTTACCAGTAAACTAAACAGAATGCCAATCTATCATTTGTGGTCAATAACTTGTGCAGTAATCCTTTAAGCAATGTATATTGACCTTGTTTCTTGTTTGCTGTTAATTTTTTTACTTTGATCATGTTTTCCCCATAAAACAAGTTGATAGTTGTTGTCAGGCATCAGGTCTTTTTTGCATAAGAAACATTTTTACAAGTGGGGATATTACAGAGATTGCTGCTTTCAGCATGTTGCTTGGTACTTTTATAAAGCTGAATATAAATTATAATTAGAACTGCAGTGCAAGGAGAAGTGGTTTGAGTTGAGTGCTGCTTGTTTTTTTATACTTGATTTTGACTGGCATTCCAGTAATGTATTTAAAAAGTAATTTATTTTTTTCATGCCTCACAACCTTTTTGTTTCCATCTAGATATTAAGTAAGCTGTATTGTAGCCAATGCATTGAAATATTTTTTTTCTACACTTCATTTTGTCTTGATTGGACTCTTATAATGACGGTTTGGCACCCAGGCCAGCATATTTAATTAAAATCCCAGATTTTGTGGTTTTGAGCATAGCTCTACCCCTTTCTAGTTGGTCACACCCCTTCCCATTGGCCACACCCATTCATCTGTCTCCTGCAGCCCACCTTTGATTTGAAGTCACCAGCTGCCACTGGGCCTGACTAGTGCCCACTGATGGGTCCTTGAAATTGCACCCCACAGCTCTTCAAGTAAAGACAAAAAACTTCCTTCCTACAGAGCATCAGCCAGTCATGACCTAATAAATCCATGCCTTCCACTTCTCAAGAGAAGAGAAAAAAATGTCTTTGTCTGCCTACAGTATGGCAGCTAATCCACAGCCCCCAACTCTTCACGTGGCTAACAAAAAAACAAAAAAATGCTGCAGTCAAGTGCCTTTATGTACTGGTATTTCAGTACAAAAATGTGGAGCTCTCAATTGTGCCACGCTAACACTTTGGGCCCAGAACAATTGCCGTCTTTGCCCTACCCTTGCTATGCTACTGGACCATGTAATAATCCTAAATAGTCCCCTTTTTCTATACAAACTTCACCAATGTCCCGTCTGTCATGACTTGCTTCAAACAACCCCCAGAAATATTAGTTCACATAGTGAAAATTTATTAGCTGCTCTAAATCAGTCATCATGGAGACTTATTGCTTTCAGTTTGTATTGCAAAAAAAAAAAAAAATGTAACCCACTCCCCTCCAAATTTTGACTGGAACGGAATCCTTAATGGTTTGAGTCTAATCTTAAAACATCTAACTTTGAAATGTATTTGCCCATGTACCTGTCCTCACTGGGGATGTCAACCAGTCTCTCTCCCTTTAGCCACATTGTTACAAGTATTTACAAAACCTTTCTTATGACTATCTTCTGTTAACACAGTCTTTTTTTCCTTTTTCTCTACTTGTTGACTTCCTCTCTCTCACCATATATCTTCACGGTACTGTGTCCTCTACTTCTGATCACTACCTGATCTGCTAAGTTGTCTGTCCACCTATATTTCTTACTGACTAATCTCACTATTACAATGACTCTTATTTTTGTCTGACTTTGCTTGGTTCTTTCATATCCCTCTACTTATTTATATGTTTTATACTGGGCCATGTCTATATGGTTTGTACGTTAACATCATGTGAATCACAACCCCTTTTTCTGATTTTGTACTACCTCTTCTGTTTCTATACTCAACAGCTACATTGTATATTTTTCAGAATGCCAAATATTTTCTAAATACTTTGTAACAGCCAAATGGTCAGCTGCTGGGCTTGTACTTTTCTATAAATCTAACACTGTATTTTTCCATTCTTAATTTGTTTCTTGAATTATTTATTTGGAGCTTTTTCCCTGGACCTCTGCTAAAACTAGACTTTTATCATAGACCAACTATTCCAACTAACAAATGCAAATAATAAAAAATAATAATTAAGCCACCCTTATCAGAATATGCAGTATGTATACTTTCAAACCTTTCAGTTCTACGTGTTCATTGTGAATCAAATTATAAAACCTGTTTACTTTTCATTCTAGACCAAAAAACCAGCTGCAAAACGTGGAGCAAGTAACACAAACTTGTAGGAAAAACCACCTTTAATAACAAAGCAAAGCTTTCGGGCAGAACCCTTCTTCAATACTAATACAATCAAGTCTGCATACTAGAAGCTTATATACAGGTCTAGAAGTCACATGATTAGCAGCCAAGAATCATGTGACGAACAAGTCTTAAAGTTCAAACAACATAATAAAACTTTAAAAAATTTTTTTAAAAAATCAATTAATAATATTACGTAATCTAGTTAAAATTGGTTTTAAACTAACTGCTGTTAATTCCTGGAAATGAATCAGCAGCTAGTCTTAAAATCCATTCAAATTCCTTAGTCTCAAGGCGATTATTCAAATCTCCACCTCTGGCACTAGGACAATTAAAATTAATAACTCTAAACTTAAAAGAATGTTCAGAGCTATGAATATTGATATGCTTATATAGTGCATTATTTTCACAACACCGTCTGATTTCTGAATTATGATCAATAACACGATCTTTCAGCTTACGAATAGTTTTTCCTACATAGAACGAGGTGCAGGATTTACATGTAGCCAAATGGATAACACCTGAAGTGTTACAAGTAGCTGAAATTTTAAAATTGAATACTTGACCAGTGCTAGGGTGTGTGAAAATATCACTACCATTACCAAACATCTGTGCACAAGCAATACAGTTAAAACATTGAAAAGTTCCATGCTTAATAGCTAACGTCATAGGCTTAGGTTTATAAAAATCTTTATAACACAATAAGCTTTTGATAGTCTTCATATTTCTATAAGAGAAGCTTGGTTTATCACCTACAATAGCTTTCATTTCATCTGAAGCTAATAAAATTATCCAACTATTCATAAGCTGAAAGATAGTGTTATTGATCATAATTCAGAAATCAGACGGTGTTGTGAAAATAATGCACTATATAAGCATATCAATATTCATGGCTCTGAACATTCTTTTAAGTTTAGAGTTATTGATTTTAATTGTCCTAGTGCCAGAGGTGGAGATTTGAATAATCGCCTTGAGACTAAGGAATTTGAATGGATTTTAAGACTAGCTGCTGATTCATTTCCAGGAATTAACAGCAAAGTTAGTTTAAAACCAATTTTAACTAGATTACGTAATATTATTAATTGATTTTTTTAAAAAAACTTTTTTAAAGTTTTATTATGTTGTTTGCACTTTAAGACTTGTTCGTCACATGATTCTTGGCTGATAGTCATGTGACTTCTAGACCTGTATATAAGCTTCTAGTATGCAGACTTGATTGTATTAGTATTGAAGACGGGTTCTGCTTTGCTTTATTATTAAAGGTGGTTTTTCCTACAAGTTTGTGTTACTTGCTCCACGTTTTGCAGCTGGTTTTTTGGTCTATATCTGTTGCTGTTATTGGGAATACCTACTTCAAGGTCTACCTCGCAGCCTGTAGTCATTTTGGCATCAAGAAATGGATTTAAATTCCCTCAGATCTCTTATTGATGTGGAGAATAACCTCTACTGAACTTTACAGAAACAATGAACACTGCATCTGAACCTACAGCAGACTTGGATAATGTTGCTGAATTCAATAGAGTATTACAACTTCTGGAAAGAAAGGTAATGGCATTTAAGAGGTTGCAATGGCAACGTTTTAGTTTTTTGGCATATCTTGATAAAGGTATTGTCCCACGTGGACTCAGGATCCTTAAAATGCCTTCATATGGTAATACCTTTCCAGAACTACTCAAATCATGGCAACAATTGAATATTAAGCTATCTCTAGACTATATGTCTTTAATGAATGACTTTTTTATAAAAATAGAGGAAGAGTACAAGCGTGAGATTTTTTCACTTGAGAGTACTATTCTAGAATTGACTGTATTTCCTAAAGTTACACTTGTATACCAGCAAATGCTTGATTGGATTCAAGCTTTTGAGGTCAGGATGGAAGCTACCAAAAAACGGAAGCTCCAATGTGACATAGGTGACTTCCAAAGAGGGAATATCTTCTCTTGGCCCAGAACTGAGAATCCTCGTACTACTGCTTACCATAAAGTTCCTGCAAGAGAAGGACTTGATTCCCTGGATACTTTTGACAACATTTCTTTAAACAATAACCCGCCCTCTACACCCTTGACTTCTGAAACTCCCCCAGCACCAGTTACGAATGAGCCTGGCCTTTTGGTATCATCTTCATCATCCCAAAGCGCATGTGCACCTACAGGAAGTAAGAACAAGCGTGATGGCAACCTGAATGCAAATACGAACGCTATGGCTATTAAAAAGACACAACAACTAACTTTAAATTTAACTAATAAATGATTCCAACTGGAGCACGCTGAAACCATCGTGAATAGATCACCCAGGTCTAGAGGTTCACCTGCAAGGTCGTATGCAACACGGGCAACCATAGCAAACAAACGTAAAAACGAGAGCCCTTTAGGACTCAACAAAGTAAGTCGCAAGTAGCTGTGGCATTAAATTTATCATCTTTTGAGTTAAATCCTGCCCATCTCTCCCTTTTAGATAAAGGATTTAAATTTATACCATCTTGTAGTGATAATGTTGTGTCTGCTTTAACTGATTTAAAGTTGCTTGTTCGTAACTTGAGTTTAAAACTAATGTCTGGTAAATCTAACTCAATGGGAGACAGTCTAAAACGACGAAGTACTTTTATTCCACTTAATGCACCTATACTGAATGCATTTCATGATGTGTGTGAACTACAAATAAGAGAACTGTACCTACGGCCCATGAGGAATAAGAACTTCAATCTGACTTTTGCAGAGTATGAAGCATTAAAAAGTCTACAAAATAATAATGACATTGTAATAAAGCAAGCGGACAAAGGTGGTATACCTGTTATTATGGACCGAGATAAATATTTTTCAGCTGTTTCCCTACTTCTGAACGATGAGAGTGCATTTAAAATAGTTACACATGCTGATGTAAAGAAATGTGTGAGTTATGTCAACATGGTAATATTTGAACTTCAGCTTAATGGTGATATAGACCTTGATTTGTTTCATTTTTTTAACTGTACCTTGTCCTTTGATACCTCATTTGTATGGTATCCCAAAAATACATAAGTCTATGGATAACCCACCAATGAGACCTATTGTCTCAGGTGGAGGCTGGATTACAGAACCGGTTTCAGTTTACTTGCACAAACAGTTACAACCATATCTACTCAATTGTAATACCATCCTGAAAGATACACATGATTTGTTATCTAAGCTACAGCAATGGTATACTAGAAATGAGTCTGATATAAAAACTAAAAGACATTATTTAGTTAGCTTGGATATCGTATCCTTATTTACCGTCATTCCTAATGATGCCGGACTTGAGCTTCTGAGGGAATTTTTAATAACACAACCTAACCCTGATTTCAAATCCATTGACAACATTTGCTGTCTTATGGATGTTGTTTTGAAAAATAATATTTTTATGTTTAACGAAATTTTATATTTACAGTTAACAGGAATAGCTATGGGTACCTCAGTGGCTAACACATACGCTAACCTAGTCCTTTACCAATGGGAACATAAACATCTGTATAGTAATAGGAATCTTTCTACCTATATTAGTTTTTATCAAAGATTTGTTGATGACTGTTTAATTGTTTGGAATGGTACACTTCTTGATCTGGATGTTTTTGTTGACTATTTGAACTCCACAACTGATTATTTGAAATTTAAAATGCAAGTTTCTGAAAATACTATGTGTTACTTAGATGTAAAAATCCAGCTGAATGATGGAATTCTTAATACTTCTGTATATAAGAAGGAAGTTAGCTGTTGTAAATATTTACATTACAGTAGTATGCATGCACCACATATTTTCAAAAGTGTGGTAAAATCACAATTTATTAGGACAAGTAGGCTCAACACAGATGATGATGTATTCAAGTTACAACTGGATGATTTGATAGTCGAATTTACCTCGAGTGGTTATGATGCCCACCTACTTAATAAGTCAAGAAGTGATATTCTAGAGGCTAGGAAGACTTATTTGAAACCTATCAGCTTTAATCAAGGGCAGGATATTTCGTTAACTACATCCCAGAAAAATAATAACAGCAATAAAGAGATGACTTCAGTTAGATATATGACTACTTTTAATAGAAGTCACCTGGTTAAACAAATTATCTCAAGAAATTGGATAATTTTATTAGCTTCAGATGAAATGAAAGCTATTGTAGGTGATAAACCAAGCTTCTCTTATAGAAATATGAAGACTATCAAAAGCTTATTGTGTTATAAAGATTTTTATAAACCTAAGCCTATGACGTTAGCTATTAAGCATGGAACTTTTCAATGTTTTAACTGTATTGCTTGTGCACAGATGTTTGGTAATGGTAGTGATATTTTCACACACCCTAGCACTGGTCAAGTATTCAATTT
Organism: Protopterus annectens; assembly: GCF_019279795.1. NCBI lineage: Eukaryota > Metazoa > Chordata > Ceratodontiformes > Protopteridae > Protopterus > Protopterus annectens. Next base: position 663,288,422 of record NC_056749.1, on the reverse strand, counting down.
TAAAATTTCAGCTACTTGTAACACTTCAGGTGTTATCTATTTGGCTACATGTAAATCCTGCACTTCGTTCTATGTAGGAAAAACTATTCGTAAGCTGAAAGATCGTGTTATTGATCATAATTCAGAAATTAGACGGTGTTGTGAAAATAATGCACTATATAAGCATATCAATATTCATGGCTCTGAACATTCTTTTAAGTTTAGAGTTATTGATTTTAATTGTCCTAGTGCCAGAGGTGGAGATTTGAATAATCGCCTTGAGACTAAGGAATTTGAATGGATTTTAAGACTAGCAGCTGATTCATTTCCAGGAATTAACAGCAAAGTTAGTTTAAAACCAATTTTAACTAGATTACGTAATATTATTAATTGATTTTTTAAAAAAATTTTTTAAAGTTTTATTATGTTGTTTGCACTTTAAGACTTGTTCGTCACATGATTCTTGGCTGCTAATCATGTGACTTCTAGACCTGTATATAAGCTTCTAGTATGCAGACTTGATTGTATTAGTATTGAAGAAGGGTTCTGTCCGAAAGCTTTGCTTTATTATTAAAGGTGGTTTTTCCTACATGTTTGTGTTACTTACTTTTCATTCTAAGTAAAACTATTTTCTTTGCTGCATAAACTAACAGTTTAAAGTTGCAGTTGCTGTCCTCCATTTTGAAGGAATAAACCTTTGGCCAAGACAAAAGATGGATTCAAGAAGGAACATCCTTAGAGCTCCTGGTAATGAACAACTGTCTGATGTCAGCCCATGAAAATCTCAGCTAATTGGCATTTTCCATTTACCATGTCTTGTTGTTTATACTATTTTAGGCTTCATTCCCTTAAACCCAAGTTTGAGTAATCATGTAGTTGATATATTTTAATTATAGGTATGTCGCAGCTGTAGGTGGATGTGTTGGCTAGGACTACTTTGTGAAGGAATTCAAGCATGCAACAATTAAGTTAAACTCACTGAAAATTTTGAAGACTGATTTTCATTCACTGAACTGATGATAAAGAACTGTCTTTCGAGAATGGTGGTACTGACAGCTAGACAAAAATCTAGGAACTGTAGGGTGTACATTGCATTAACCCTTCGGTAAACACACCTCGGGTTAGTTATTTAGATACAGGACAATCATTTCTACTGTGTGATCCACCACACAGTATATTAAGGTTTTGACCAAAACATTTAGTGTGGTGTTACTTCCCTAGTATATTTTAAGAGTCTAATGTAGGGCTCACATTTCTGTACTGCCAGCTATACAGCTATGACCGAGAGTTCACAGTGCTGCACATCTGTGTACCCTGGATACAGTCATAGCTCTCAACCAATCGGGGACAAATCCAGAAAAAGTTAGGGACACTTAAAATATTAGTGATATTAACTTGAGACATTGACAGAATCAGAGCATATGAATCAATATACATTTTCTGAAGTAAAAGTATAATTCTTAATTATTGCCATTATTCACTGTGTAATTCACCACCTTTCCTCCAAAAGTCACTAGTTTTAGAAGGGATTAAGAGGGACAGAGCTAAAGTTTGAGTCAAAATCAGGGACAGCTGAGAGGTATGGATACAGTACAATTCACATGGTGTGCCTGTACCCTACTGTGACAGAGTTCACAGTGTTGCACTACTGTGCATCTTGGATACAGTATAGCAAATATGGTGTGCTTGTACCCTACTATGTCTTAGGGCTCACAGTGCTCCATTGCGGTGCACCCTGGATAAAGTATAAATCACATAGTACGCATGTACCATACTGTGATGCAGGGTTCATGGTGCTGCACTACTGGGCACTCTGGATACAGTATAACTCACATGGTGTGCATGTAACCTACTGTAACATATGGCTCACAGTGCTGCACTGTTATGATGTACCCAGGATACAGTATAACACAAATAGTGTCCTGTACCCTACTGTGACATAGGGCTCACAGTGCTGCACTGCTGTGGTGTACCCTGGATGCAGTATAACACAAATAGTGGCCTGTACCCTACTGTGACATAAGGTTCACCATGCTGTACTGGTGTACCCTAGATACAGTATAACTCGCACAGTGTACCTGTACTCTACTATGACATAGGGCTCATAGTGCTGCCTTGCTGTGCACCCCTTGATACAGTATAACTCTCATAGTATACCTGTACCCTACTGTTACATAGGGCTCAGAGTGCTGCCCTGCTGTGCACCCTGGATAGTGTACAACTCACATAGTATGCCTGTACTCTGCTGAGACATAGGGCACACAGTGCTGCCCTGTTGTGCACCATGGATGCAGTATAACTCACATAGTATGTCTGTACCATACTGTGACAAAGGGTTCATGGTGCTGCCCTGCTGTGCACCCTGGATACAGTATATTCACATAGTATGACTGTACCCTGCTGTGACATAGGGTTCATGGTGCTATACTGCTGTGCACCTTGGATACAGTACGACTTACATAGTATGCCTGTACCCTACTGTGACACGGGGTTCATGGTGCTATACTGTTGTGCACCCTGGATACAGTACAACTCGCATAGTATGCCTGTACCCTACTGTGACCTAGGGCTGACAGTGCTGCCCTGCTGTGCATCCTGATAGTGTACAACTCGCATAGTATGCCTGTACTCTACTGGGACATAGGGCACACAGTGCTGCCCTGCTGTGTACCATGGATGCAGTACAACTCACATAGTATGTCTGTACCCTACTGTGACACAGGGTTCATGGTGCTGCACTGTTGTGCACCCTGGATACAGTACAACTTACATAGTATGCCTGTACCCTACTGTGACACAGGGTTCATGGTGCTATACTGTTGTGCACCCTGGATACAGTACAACTCGCATAGTATGCCTGTACCCTACTGTGACATAGGGCTGACAGTGCTGTACTGCTGTGCATCCTAAGCACTGTAACAGAGAAGCTGACATAGGTGAAGGAATTACTAGTGTCTCTGTCTGGGGAGGGGGAATGAACTTTCAAATGTAGTGGTTGCTGGGGCATCGGAGCAGGGCTGGTGATAGCACAAGTGTCTGCTGGGACGCATCAGGTTAGTATTAATTGATTACAGTGCCATATAGTAAAGTGCAGTGCATGCAAGACAAGATCTATTTAACAAGGGACTTATGCATATCTGTCCTACATGTACCTCTGGTTTTCAAGTGCAACAGTCAGCACGGCAAGTTATGTAACTGTCCATATGACATATGTATTGTACATCAGTAAGCTCCCTTTTTTTGGGGGGGGGAGGTTATGGTGCCATGTGTTTTGCTTTTTTGTTTGAGCTGCGGTGGTGGTGCTGTGGTAGCATTGTCGCCTCACAGTAAGATGTTGTCCTGTTCGATTCTCAGCTAGAGCGTCTTCTGTGTGGAGACATGCGTGAATGGGTGTACCTTCGTTGAAGGTTGTGCATCAGGGCTGGCAACTCAGCACGTAAAAATCTACTGCCAATCATTAGTGGACCAGAGTTCCACTGTGGCAACCCCTAACCCAGAAAAGCTGAAAGACACAACAACATATTCTGCTAGTGGAGCATCCTGTGGAGTGGGCCAGCGCAATCTGATGAACAGTGGCAATGTCAGTAATACTGTACCATTTGTGGTGATGTTACTCACATCCCCTGTATACAAGAGATGCTTGGGATGCATCAATATCTCAGCCATACTAGTGGTTGGAAAATATACTGTAAATGTGAGGCCCACCCAGGCTACATAGGGTACATATTTAGCACAGCATTTGAGATCTACACCACCTCTGATGTCTTTGTACACATCACAGGACAAATGCATGGTGATCGGTAACACCACTGTGAATCCAGATCTGTCCCTGACCAGGGTATTTTAGTTATTAATCCACACATGTTTAGATGAAGGATACAAGCACAGGCAGTTACTACCAACACATTATGGAGATGGTGAGTGTGTTATGTGGTCTGCAGGATAATGGCATCCCATTCCTGTACAGTAACATTGACCATAGGGACAGGGAGCAGATGATACTGTTGGCTAACATGGCATCCATTGCTGCACCCCATGTCAGATAGAAAAAGTGCTTTAGTCTTCATTTGCTGGTTCTGTTTTCCATGACTGTGAACGTTTCCAGATACAAGGTGAATGGACACAGGATGGGCACACCTAGATGACAGAGACCATCCCTGAGATAACATTACTGTTAGCTATAAACACACTGGTCATCACACCTGGTTGTGCTTAGTCTCATATCCATAACCACTGACCCTCCCCTGGATCCATGCTGGGAAACCTCCCCAGGCTGCACATTTTCACTACCACAACTCAAGATCCTTTTAGGCAAAGATGATGCAATGCATACATGTGGCCAGCATGCATCTAGGCAGCAAAAATGCCCCTTAAGTAAATGAAACACATGCTCTGCAGTGTTTTATGTTCCTACATGTGCAGTATTTTATTTCATGTCTGTCATGTTCTTTGGGTCATTGATGTGTCATTCTGTATGGTTCTAGTGCATATCCAGCATCCTCTGAAAAACACAACAGTGATACTGTTATGTGTAGCTTGATAACTGATTGTATTACAACTGTATATAGTGGCTCAGTGCCCAATTACATGTGCTCCTACTGGACAGATGACCTGTGGAAAGTCATCCTGCATGAAATGCTTGTATAGGTTAGACATATGCCAGTTATGATAATCATGAGAACTGCTTGTGTGGTGTATGAACACATTATAGATGATATCCTATGCATTAGGGGAGCATTCACCATTATAGTAGATGTTTTGGATGCCCTCTGGATCAGATAGGGCTTTGATGGCAGATTGTGTGTAATCAGTGGCTCCCAGATCTTCAGGGACATGGGTAGTGTCATAGTATGCATGTGTAGTGGTGGTTATCTCTTCTGCAGTCCTTTTGAATTATATATGCCAATCAACATGCTGCACCATTAGACTGAGGGGCTAGTAAAGAATATGCAAGGCTAATGCCAGTGAAATTCTTCATACATCCCCTGCAGGTTGCTAATTGGTCCCGGTATCTAGACTGATTGAAGTCACCCATACCTTTGTATCCATTAGGTTAGGCAGATCATGCTTCCCTTTTGATTCCATTTGTGGGAGGCACAACTTGACAAGGTCCTGCATAGTATTTCTATCCACAAATAGGATCATAGGATGTTGCTATGCTATTGGCCCTGAGGCCCTTACAAGTCTAGCTAAGAATTTAGCCCATGTTCTGGCACGTCAGCACGCAATGCCCCTGTCCAGCAGGGGCACAGGTGGAATCTCAGGGGGGTATTTTCTGTTCCCCGTCCAGTTATCCAGGTTGCATGTAAAAAGTGTTAATGAGGTACTCTGCTTGATGTGGAAAGGGAGTCTGTTCCACAGAAGGGGGAGTCTCTGGGGAAACAAATCTGTCCTGCCAGCAAGTCCTATTGATGTCACAGACCAGATTGAGGTTGCTTGTGTGGGTTACTCAAGTGGAGCTTGACTTACAGATGTGCAGCAGTCTCATCAAGGCATGGTCTGAGATTGCTTTGTATGCCAGAAAGAGGTCAACTTTGAGGAGTCTGTATGAGACTGAGTAGAGGGACAGGGCTTTTAGCCTGCCTGTGCAGGGTAGATGTTTGAGGCCATGGATTCTCCTCGTGAGGAACCTCTGTGGTCTCTCCAGCTGCTGCATGTGCTTTGTGAGGTGCATGCTGAAAGGGGTGTTGTACTCAATAATGGGTCTTATAAGGGAGGAATACAGGGATGTTATGACCTCCTTGTCCTTGGATGAGATGCCCTTCTTAATAGGGTGGGCCATGTAGAAACTTTCTGTACAATGGAGGCAATATGGTGGTCAAAAGTCAGTTTGCTATCAACCTGGGTACCCAAGACCCTCACTACAGATTACGTGCTTAGTACCTCGTTATTAATATGATAATTTGGAGGGATGTCACTCTCTCCAATGGGGATATTGATGCATTTTTTGGCATTATGTTTGAGGCCATGTTTCTGGCACCAGTAATTTATTTGGGTGAGATCCTCTTAGAGGATGTTCACATCACTAGGGGAATTGATGACAATGCCCAGCTTGCAGTCATCTGCAAACATGGTCAGCCATAGCCCACTGGTTTTGGCCTGCACCTCAGAAAAGTATATCCCAAACAACAGAGGCCCCAAGACCAATCCCTGGGGCACACCACTTTTTACAGGTCTACTGCTTGAGATGTCTTCCCCAATTTGTGGGTTCCGTCATTTAACCAGTTTGCTACCCATCTGGTAACATACAGATTGATGCCTGCTTGAGAGAGTTTATCTATTATACCAAAGTCTGAATACTATTGGAGGCTTTGGCCAGTCAAGGTAGGCAGTGTGCACCATCTTCCCCTCATCCATGGCTTTGGTGCCTGTCTCAAAGAAGATGACCAAATTTAAAAGGCAAGACCTTCCCTTGATGAAACCATACTGTGTGGGCTTAGTGTTTGGAGGTTGCCAATGGCCTTGTTAATGAGGTTCATGATCCATTCCATGGCCTTGCAGATCAGGGAAGTTAGGCTGATGGGTCTTTAATTTCCTGGATCGGTGGATGCACCACCCTTGTGCAAAGGGATGACAATGGCCATCCTCCTCTTGGCTGGGACAAAGCCAGTACTCAGGCTTTGGTTGAATAGGCTGCCTAATGGTGCTGCAAGTTCCTGTCTGAGTTCATGTAGGATGCAGCCTCGGATGTTATCATGTCCCATGGAGACTTTATGTTTTGCCTTTGAGAGGTCAGTAATGACTTGCTCTTTAGAGATGAGGGGAGGGGGGCAGGTGCTAGGGATGTCCTGATTTACTGACGGGAGGACAGAGGGATAAAGTTTTCACTGAATCTGTCTGCCAGCAGCTTGGCTATATCTACGGTGTTTGTGTATGTGGTGTCCTTGACCACCAGTTCTGAACAGACCTGAGTGGTTCCTTTGAGATTACAGATGTATGTGAAGAAGGCCATATGATTGTCTTTAGTAGATGTGGCCAGTTTGGACTCTACATTTGCTTTGGAGGATTTCCCTAGTGCTCTTATTTGCTTGTTCAGGCTATGGAGAGACTGCTTCCAATTGGGCACCTGCTCCTTCTTGGTCCTGGACAGCAATTTTTTCCTTTTATTATAGAGTTTGTTTATTTCATATGTCTACCAGACAGGTTTACTCTTCCTTGAGGAGGAGGATTTTGTCCTGTTGGGTATTCCTGTGTAGGTTCGGACATTTCTGCCAGTTCCTACAGAGGTGGAGGGGGCTGTGAAGTTGTTTATACCTTCCCTTAGGAGGTTGTAATCAGCTTTGGAGAAGTTTTTATGTTTGACCCCAGTGGGGGGGGGGGGATCAGTGGAGATGGTGAACTGGAAAGTGACCGCTTTGCAGTCAGATCTTAGCAGGGAGGATGACACTTTAGGGATGCTGCAGTGGTTGCTCATGTTGATTAATACCAACTCCAAGATATTATCACGTCTTGTGGGGTTGTCAACCAGCTGGCCCAAGGCATTTGCATTGACAAAATCAAGAAATCTCTGGGCATTCGTTTTTTGGCAGGAGTAGTTCTTCCAATCTATGTTTGGATGGTTAAAGTCACCCAGGATCAGGGTAAAGGGATGAATCTTGATAGATTCGAAGAGGTCCATATAGGTGGAGTGGGCATCTTGAGTCAAAGTTGGGGGCTATAGCTAGCTATGATTTGAATAGGGGTCTTGTCAGTGGTTAACTGCAGCTGGAGTGTCTCCTGTGTGTTATAGTGTTTGACCAGCCTGGAGGTGTGCATGTCTTTAATATATATTAAAACCCCACCCCCTTTTGCTTTGCTGCCCACGGTTTGGGGTCTGAATATATGATAGGATGAGTAACCTGGTATGGCTGGGGTGCTCTCCATAGCTTTGAACCAGTTTTTTATGACTTCACAAATGTCAGGATATTTCAGGGTTAAGAATGCTTGCAATGAGTGCAGTTTCATGTTTAGACTCTTGGCATTTAGCAACATGACCTTTAATTTGTGGTCTGATGAACTTTTCATGTTGGTAGTTTTGACCGCATGGCATTGCCTAAATAATGGCACTATGGAGCAGTAAGAGCCTTTGTCAGATGCATGAAGCCCAAGGGAGAGACAGATGCAGGCCATCTCTAGCAAAGCATCATGGTCTGTTGATCATGATTTCCCAGGCTGTCAGGTATTGGATCCCCTTGGAATGACACCAGAAACTAAGCCAATTGTTAGTCCGTCATTTTTCTGTTTGTATTGAGGCATAGAATGCTGCTTAAGGCTGGGACATAACTGCCTGGGACACATATTCTGTGAGCTCAATCATGTCTCTCTTCATATAGTCCAGAGAGGTACATCTCAAGTCATTCACACCAACATGGACTACAACAGTGTCATAACAGTACCTGTTGTTGAGATACTTGAGTGCATGTGTGATATAGTGGATTGTGACACTTGACAAATAGCTAACTGTGACTTTCTCCTTATCCAGCCTTGTGAGGGGCACATCTGCATGTCTCACAATGGAGTCTTCTATGACTAATATGATGGGTTTATGGTCAGACCTTAATGGCTTTGAGATGCAGATGTGTGGACTATGTGTGGTGTGGTGGGCTGCCGAGTTTGTGTGTGTTTTTGCCTTGGAGGCTCTCTTGTTTGAGTATGTTTTTGATGAGAACTTCCAGATGTGTGTGTATGTTGTGTAGGTGTGGGTGGTGGTTGAGGTGTGGTGTTTGTGTTAACCTTCTCAGTGCCAGATATATGAGCTTATGAGGGAGAGAGCATAGACTGTAGGTTCTTAATATAATTGCATCTCTCACAAATTGAGTTCTTAGGTGGTGGTAGTAGTAGAGGGCTGTCTGTGTACCATGAGGCAGTTGCTACACTGTCTCAGAAGCAGTTCACAATGTACTAGTCAACCTGATGGCAGTATGTTAGGCATTGGATGTGTGGTCTGTTTTTGTAGGAGAGTAGAAGCATACCACATTGTGGGCACTGGCTCCAAGATCAGCTTTTAACATGTACTACTGCTGCTGTTGTTGTTGCATACATTCTTTTACTCTGTAATCCAGTAATTGCCCTTGTTCAGAATAGGTAAGTACCAATACATATGGAGGGTCTCAGAAGAATACACACACACACACACACACACACACACACACACACACACACAACCTCATCTGCATTTCAAGATGCTATATATTTAAAAAAAAAAAAACAGAACCATACATGTAGCAAATTTCTTATCCCTTTCATTGATTATAGTAAATTATATGTACACAGCCACCACAAAATGGCAGCAATAGCAGTTCAAAGTAACAAAACATGTAGGGTTAAAACTGAACTAAGCCAAAATCAAATCTTGGAAGGCAAGCACCATCACTTGGCATCCCCCAAAGTATTAGAGTAATTGGTGACTTCAGTATGTGTAAAACAAATAATGAGGAAACTTCTCTGTGTGGAAGATCTAAGATTCCCTAGAGTTCAGACACCTAATAAAAAAAGTGTGTAAAAAAGAGACATACTTCAAGGTGTATATGACCGTATTTGTCATATCTGGAACCAAAATGAGGGGACAACTCAATTAAGTTAAAAAGGACTGGCTCAGCCCTTGTAGTTCTCTTGGATAATCCCTCTCTCCTGGTATATTCTCACCAAATCTGTTTCACATTAATTTCAACTCTGGCTATTTCTCTTCATATGTCACAATGATTATGTTTGCTGTAAGAGATGTATTTTAATCCTATCAAATTTTAGTAAGTCATCAAACTTCTATATTTAACATTCTACACTAGGCCTTATTTGTAACATTCTCTAATTTTTCTCTTAATATATGATTATAGAGTATTTTCTCAGTTCTTAATTATTATATTTATATTCTGATTTATTACTTGTGTTGTTCTTAATATTGTATTGTGTTTAATATTGTAATTCTGCACTATTACTTGTGCTGCCCTCTTTGAAGCATTTCTCCCCAGGTCTCCACTGAAAATGGGCTACCAGTCCAGTCAGACACTACCCGATAAAGAAATTTAAATAAAATAAAAAATAAAATTGAATTTTGACATGGCCATTGTACAGAATATAGTCAGCAAAATAAAAATGCCCTCCCTTCCTCTTGGAGATGCAACAGGGTATGCTAGAGTTACTGAAAGGCCTAGTAAGCATGGAAATATAGTTTTAGCAAAATCCTTTCACCATTTCATATGACACTGGCATATCGAGGCAAGATACTGGCATTCATTCAGCAGCTGATAAGTATATTTTTTGGCACTTTTTAACTGTTCAGAGTTGAATAAAACAATTTAATTCAGTTTAAAATGCAGTTTGAATAAATTGCATTTATTTAAACTGTATTTGCTTTAATATTGCTACAAACTCAAGTGTACTAGCTTGCACTGCATTTGAATTGTTTTTAGTGCTGTTTTAGCTGTTTTTCTGTAAAAAAAAAAAAAATAAATAAATAAAAATTCTAAGCTTGTTTCCTGCCTTTCCTGTAACTAGTCTGGTCCAGATACAGATTTCCTGTATCCAGGATGTTTGTAAGCTTCTGAGACCCCCCAAGCCTTTCTGTGTTGGAGGGAAGCCTTCTAGCTTTTCATTGGGAGTGGTAAGCACTAGGTAGCCTGTCTACCACAAGAGGAGTGGTTTCTGGCACATAAATTGTAGTTTATTGCCCATTATGGCAGTTTTTCCATTTCTCTCAACTTTCTGGTTTAAAAGCTCACGTTTGGGCTTGTTTCCCACTTTTCCTGTAACTAGTCTAGTCCAGGTACAGATTTGCTGTATCCAGGACTGTTTGTAAGCTCCTGAGCCCCACAAGCTTTTTTGTGTTGGAGGGAAGCCTTCTAGCTTATCAGTGGGAGTGGAAAGCACTAGGTAGCCTATCTACCACAAGAGGAGTGATTTCTGTCCCAGAAATTGTAATTTATTGGCCGTTTGGGCAGTTTTTCCATCTCTTTCAACTTTCTGGTTTAAAAGCCTGTGTTTGCACTTGGTTCCTACCTTTCCTGCAACTAGTCTAGTCCAGATACAGATTTGCTCTATCCAGGACTGTTTGTAAGCTTCTGAGCGGTGCCAAAGTCTGCTCTTCAAATTTTCCCTTAGATCTGCTAGTTCTCTCCTCTCCTCTCCTCTCCTCTCCTCTCCTGCACTTTTACTAGTATATTAGTCTCGCACTTTACCAGATTTCTTGTAGCAATTATTGTAGCACACAAAAAACTACCAGCACTAAACGTTCTACAAGGAAACCGCTCCAGTGCTTATTACTAATGCCCACCCCTCCAGGCATATCTAAAGGTCAGTTATCTGTGCTTTCTTCTATTAGCCTGGTGAACTTGGGCATCCTGAGGCAATATAGCAACTGCCTCAAGTACACCGACAACCCTCTCCTCTTACCTCCCAACACTCAGACTTGCGATAGATGCACTTATATATCCAAAATGGAAGCCACACACACTCCAGCCAAGATCGGAATAGCTGGTCAAGAGGAGAAGGTCAACACTTGCATCACACTACATGGAACACACAGCCATGCAGAAAACACACCAGCACTGCCTTCACATAAAAACACAAACCACACACCCACCATAGTGGAGGCTCTCAAAAGTCTACCCAAACAGCAGAGACCTCCAAGGCAGAACTGCACTCAACCACCACAACACAACACTAATCACAAGACACACAACTCTCCTAAACTGTGTCCACTCAACCAAAGCCACTAAGGTAAAACAGCATGCCCAACACACTAGTCATAGTTGACTGGATAGTGAGGCACACTGATGTCCCACTCACAAGGTTGACTAAGGAGAAAGTAACAGTCAACTGCCTGTGAGGTGCCAGGATCCACCACATAATGCATGCACTCAGTTCCCTCAACAACAGGTACAAATATGACTTTGTCATTGTACATGTGGGTGTGAATGACTGAGACGTACCTCCCTGGACTACATGAAAAGGGACATGGAAGAGCTCTCGGAGTATGTATCCCAGCTGGGTATGACCCTTGCCCTGAGCAGCATCCTGCCATCACCCAGAATGATACAACTGTACAAGCAGAAAATGTTTGATTTCAACAATTGGCTAAGTTTCTGTTGTCATTCTAAGGGGATCCAGTATCTGTCTGCCTGGGATGGCATGATAGACGGACCTCGATGCTTTGCCAGAGATGGCCTGCATCTGTCACCCCTGGGCTTCTGGATGCTGGCCAAGGCTCTTACCACCCCTATAGTGCCTTTTTTAGGTGGTGTTCCAAAGACCAAATTACCACCATAACAGCTGCAAACAAATGCAATCTGAGGGTCATGCTGCTCAATGCTCAAAGTTTAAATCTCAAAATGTACTCATTCAAAGCACTCCTTAAAATGGAGAACATTGTCATTTGTGCTGTAACAGAGACATGGTTCAAGGCAGCAGAAAGCACCCCTGCAGTACCAGGCTATACCTCATTCCACACCTTTTGGCTCCAGAACTTGGACCAAAGCTCCAAAGGTGGTGGTGTTTCCAAATTCATAAAGGATGCACACACCTCCAGACTGGTAGCCCAACATAATGCTTTAAAGATAATTCAGGTGCAGCTAATACTGAGTAAATCAGTGATTCAGGTTGTAGCCTGCTATAGGTCACCAACCATGTCCCAAGACTCACACTCCACATTCTTAAGCACCCTGGAGATTATTAGGGTCTATCCTAACCCTCTCATACTGGGCAATTTCAACTTCCCCTCCACTAACTGGGAAAACTACTGATACCAATACACTTGCCCAATGTTTCCTGGAATTCATTTATTCCCCACTAGAGGTAGCAGCATCCTTGACTTGGTTATTACTAACATGGGCGACTGTTGCTCTACACCAATAGTCAGCTCCTCCCTGGTTAGATTTGACCACAAACCTAATCACCTTGGAAATCCACATCCCTCCCATCCCCTATGAAGGTAACCACCATGAAAAATTTCTCCAAAGCTAACTTTGGGCAGCTAAAAACAGAGGTGGCTAACTTCACAGCACCCATGCAAATGGAGAATAGTTGCATGACTGCTGAATCATGCACCAATGCACTGTACGAACACGTACACAAATGCATGGATCTCGCCATACACAATAGAACCAAGACGTTCTCCTCCAAAAAAAGGAAGCCAATCTGGTGGTTCCCTGCCATAAACAAACTACAACAGATGGAGGAAACTGATGCAGAATAAGTTGAAGTCTCAAGATTGGAAAAACTCCCTCATCAGTCTCAACAAAAAGTTGAGATCCCTCATCAAATCCTCTAAAGCTAGCTATGAAAACAGAATTGCAGCAGATAGTAAAGACAACCACAAGGCCTTCTATAGTTATGTAAAGAATCTCCAAGGCAATACCCAGATTTGCTCTGAGCTACTGCACAATGGTACCTCCTATACCGAGCCAACAGATATTGCCAATAATACTGGCTGACAGATTCAATGCCAACTTTACCCCTCTCCCCCCAAAGGACCAATCACAATACCAGTAGATTGCCAGGCACCCAGTATTACTGCTGTACAAGTTAAAACAGCACTGTCCAAGGCCAAGAATACAGCTTCTATGGGATCTGACAATATCCTTGGCTGTATTCTACATGAACTACAGAGTGAACTGGCAACTCACCTGTGTGCCCTGTTCAATTACAGCCTCACCTCAAGCTTTGTCCCTACCTAATGGCACTGCTACAGTTATCCCTGTCAACAGAGGAGGAGTAACTACAGACCCTGGGAACTATCTCCCCATTAGCCTTATGAGTCTGATATGCAAAGCTGTGGAATGCATCATCATGGACCTAATAAATAAGGATATAAGGAATCTCCAAACTCTGGATCCCACATAGTTGGGTTTTGTGAAGGGTAGATCATGCCTGCTCAACTTGGTCGACTTCGAGTCAGTCACCAGAGCTGTGGATGAAGGCAAGGTGGTTCATACAGCTTACCTTGATCTGGCCAAGGCCTTTGATACCATTCCCCACTCAGGAATCTTAGAAAAACTCACTAAGCTAGGCATCAACCCCTATATCACTAGTTGGGTTGCAAACTGGCTCACAGATAGAACCAACAGTGTGAAAGTAGCTGACTCCAAGTCAGACTGACAACCAGTCACAAGTGGAGTCCCACAGGGTTCGGTCCTGGGTTCTCTCCTGTTTATCTACTTCTCTGAATTCCAGGTCAACACAAAAGGACTCTGGGCTGGCAAAGTTCTCAGATGATTACAAGTTGGGAGCTATTACTAATTCCCCAAGTGATGCTGACGTCCTACAGAAAGGCCTCACCGAGACTAATGACTGGTGTCAGAACCATGGCCTTAAGCTCAATGCCAAAACATATGTCGTCATCCCCTTTGGGAAAAAATCAGTTCCCATGAATTACCACATCGATGGAGGTCCACTGAACACAGAAGGCGTGATAACAGATCTGGGAACACAGGTTAACAGCAGCATCTCTTTTCACCACCACATTGCCACTGTGATCAGAATGTCATCCTATGTGGCACATCTCATTACTAAGGGTTTTGCATCCAGAAAGAAAGAGGTCATTGTCTCCCTCTACTCTTCCCTCATTAGATCAATCATCGAGTATGATGCCCCATTTGGCATGTACCTCACTAGATACCTGCAGTAACTGGAGAGAGTGCAAAAGTACCTCACAGAGAGGATCCTAGGCCTTAAACACCTGTCCTACATGGACAGACTCAAAAAAAAAAAAAACAAACTCCAACTATTTTCTGTCTCATATCACCTACTTGGAGGCAATCTCTGCTTGACTTACAAAGCCATGTTTGACCCAGCTCTGTTAGCAATGCTACATCTAAAGAAATCCCAATCCCTGCACATCACATGATCCAGAAACCTCAACCTCATTACCACAATCAACAGAACTTGCTGGAGGGACTGGTTCATAACCCAGAGACTGCCCATGCTATGGAATAGACTTCCCATACATGTCAAACAGAGCACCTCACTGGCCCTCTTCAAGAGAAATCTTGATGAGTGGGTGGGAAATAGAAAATTCTTCCCGGGGATCACTCCAGTGGCTCTACTCGACAGAGGCACTGGGAACTAAAGTCGGGTGGCACAATGCCAGGGTAATCCTATGGGCTAGGCTTGTAAAGGCCCCAGGACCATTAGCCTAGTACACATCTATGAATCCCTAAGGATACAGTACCAAAAAACATGGTATATAGTGTCTTTCATTCTGGATTGAGATTTGCTGCTAACCAGAAAGCTTTGCACTCTCATTCATTTTCAAAGTATGTTTTTCCAAATCTTTTTTGTCCAAATTTATAATAATAATAATGATAATTTAAAAAACAGGAAACAGGTAATTTTGTTGCTGATCCATACTAATATGTGGCAGAGTCTGAAGTTTAGCTTAAAATGCAGGGTTAAAAGTAACTTGCACACATATCACTGACATTGAACATGATGTATGAGCAACAACCTGTATATGTGCAGGTCCACCTGCAGAGTATTTTTTCCTGGCTTAACTCCAGGATGTACAAATCAATGAAAATGCAATCTGTAGGGAGCACTTTAACTAACCTCTCACATAAATGGGTAACTACTGAACATATTGGACCCAGTACTAACCAACATGGGACAGCATTCCTCCTGCTCCCCCCCCCCCCAAGTCAGAACCTTATTCATGAAGTTGGACCTGAAAATAAAAATCAGTCATGAAATCCCAACAGTTAAGAGCTATACTAAGGCAAACTACATCCCTATTAAGCAACAGTTTTTTTAAAATTCATGGCTTCCCCAGCCCCTAAGAACACAGCTACCTATGCCGAATTATTACAGAAACCTTGTACAGACATGGAAATGGCTGCATTAAAGCTACCTAACCTACCAGAAGTAAATCCAGTAACACAAAAAAACAAACCACATTGGTAGAATCCTTTCCTTAACAGGCTGTATAATTAAAGATAAAAGTCATGGCCAGAATCAGAAAGGGCACCTCTCATATAGACAAATGTTCTCTGGTTCAACTAAACAAGAAACTATGAAATCTAATGAAGACCAACAGGGCCAGTTATGAGATCAGGACAGCTTCCCATGTTAAGGGCAATCATAAGGCCTTCTTCAGCTATGTGAAGAACCTTAAAGGTAATGCTCAGCAGTGTGCAGAACTGGTGGTAAATGGCACAACCTTCACTGACCAGGGTGACGTAGTAAATCTACAGACTGATAAATTAATCTCTGATTTAACCCCACTCACCCTCCCACTCCCCCGGTTGGTAAGATCACCTACACTAGGTCATTTTAATGCCCTTTGGAAAGTGTCCACCCAAGCTAATCGCTTTGCCTATAAATCTCCCTTAAGAGCTGACATTATGCTTAGGGATCTGGGAACATTTGTAAACAGTAATCTTGCGTTCAACCAACATGTAGCCAAGATAATAAAATCATTCTATTGCACAACTCATAAGCATGGGTATGACATGCAGATCCAAGGAAGTAATAGTACCACTGTACTCAGACAATATCAGACCGCTATGGCATGTAAATAGGCAGACACTTCCAGCAGATGGAATGCCCTCAAAGGTTCCTCATCAGGAGAATCCAATGTATGAATACCCTGTCCTCCACAGATCGCCTTAAGATCTTCTCTCTCTACTACTCTGTCTCCTACAGGTTACTGAGAGGCAATCTATGCCCAGCATATAAGGCACCCTCAGATCCAGCTCTGATGAATCTATTGCACATCTGCAAGACAAACAGCACCAAAAATACTAGATCCAGGGACTTAAACTTTGTCTGCGACATAACTAGAGTCTGCTGGAGGGACTGATGTGTGTCTCAAAGGACCTCCATGAAATGGAATAAGCTCCTCATCTACATGAAACAGAGTTCATCCCTGACCCTATTCAAAAGAAACCTTGATCATCAGATGGGAAATCACAAATTCACCCCCCAGTCTGGCCCATCTGTCTCTGATGGACACAGGGCAATACTAAGTAAATGAATCCCCTACTAACATACCTCCCAACATAACCCTCGGGTACCTCCTTACTAACATACCCCCACTTATAGGCATCCAAGGAACTCTTGGACAAAACTGTTGGATTACGCAGCTAGGCCTGTAAAGAGGTCATTAGCCTAATATGAACCTATGAATCGCTCTGATAAAAATAAAAAAATGTTCAAATATTAATTCATAGTCTTAAAAATGGAAAAAATAATACGACTTCAAATGAGAAAGAGTGCAATCTTGGATATCATAAATACTAAGTTATGATATTTCTGATCCCCACCCATACTTATACCCTGTGTAATTAACAAAGAATAATTAACACAGATCACATCATCATCTTTTAACCTAAGAGTAAAACCAAATTCAGATATAGATAAATTGTCCTTCCTTTAGCTTGTCAGTGTAAGCTTTTTTTTTCAGTCCCAGGATCAGCCCAATAGCTTCCCTGCATGCAACTAACTGACCCGTTTGTTCAATCACTGGGGTACGAGCTGTCTGGCTCATTCATTCCCAAGTGTAGGTGAGAGTCAAGTACCCACTCCTGGTGCAGCTTTGCTAGCTCCGCTAAAGCTGCCTTGGGAAGTACATGCATATTTTTATGCATGTACAGTCTCCTGACCAAGAGATACAAAACTTGTACCATGCTCTAGCAAAATGCCTCTCCCCGCAACCCCTACAGGATGGGTGAGCCAGATTCAGCCCCTCACTCCCATCATCCCCCAGCTGACCCATCTGGCACCTGTGCTGCTAGCTTAACACTAGATGTTTGGAGCAGTTAGGGCTTTATCCGTTGGTGCTACGGGGCTGGGATTGCCAGGGAGAGCTATGATGAAATAAATGACATTCACTCAAATTCATCCTTTTAGGATACTGTAAATAAATGCTGTGAAACTCTTAACTTTAGGATATTATTATTGAAAACATGATGCTCTTAACGTCTCATTAATGGACACCTGCAGTTGAGACATAAATGTATGTAAATTCAACAAAAAAAAATCTTTTAAGGCATCACATAAGTGATAAATTAGCAAGGAATGTACTTTTTATCATCCAAAAATTACATTAATTAAAAAAGGTCTAGATAATTTAAGGTACAGAGACTACTTAATTTGTTAAATACTCTACATCTAACTACAACCTCAGCTTGAGCTCATAGCCTGAAATGAGTAAGAAGAGAGTAGATATGAATATAATGGGCTAACACTGAGCAATGAAGTGATCACTTAATGATGCAGCTAGTAAATGTACTTGCAAAGTAATTCTGTTCAAACTTTACCATGATTAAAGTATGTTATACTTCTATACTAACAGGGGGAAATCCGTTGTATAACTATATACTTTGCCTAGAATACACCTATAGACCTATCAGTGAAGTACACCTTGAGGTGCCTACCTACTATGATCTTTCCTACTCGCTCTTTTTATCTATAACCGACTGTAGAGCTAATCGGGGGTGGGGTGAATTTATTGACCACGATCCAGTCATGCTGGTTTGATTTAAAGACAGTTAGGGAGCTGATGTGTTTGATATGGTGAAAGAGAGACAGAGAGTGAGTTCCATAACTAGGGATTATTTGGGAAAGGTCTGTACCTACCAGATGGCTTTCTTAATATCACAATGTAGATTTCAATCTTACGAATGGGTATTGGTGGTGGCACATGTTTTGTAAACATATAAAAGGTCAAGCAGAATAGCAATGTTTGCAGTCTAGTAAGCTAAGCAGAGGTCACCATGTAAAACTCTGGAGGAAATTGTGTAGAGGGATAGGGCTTTTAGATGTTCTGAGTAGCTTAAGGAGCTCATAGACAAGTTTTTTTCTTGGGGAGGAAGCATTGTTTCTGTTTTTGTTTGGGCAATGTGCCAAGATAGATGCATGCCAAAGTGAGCATTCATTTTTTTCATGGGTCTGATAAGTGAGGAGATGAGAGTGACAACTTCATTAAGCCTGCAGGTTATGCCTTTTATTTATTAAAGCTACTTAATGGGAATACTTCCTAATGCTAGTTAGGTCCTGGGCAAAATTGTTCATTGTCCATGAATGCGCATAGATCTCTTATGACAGTATTATTTTGAGGTGGATATAGTTTGAGGCAGCTGCAATGATGATGTTTCTTCCCAAAAAGAAGAATACATTTCTTTGCAGTGAGTTTGACTGTTGCCCTGACACAAGGAGTTTGGGTTGGCTAGCTCCTTTTGGAGGATATGGACATTATCTTCTCGGTTGTTTACATGTCCAAGTTTGCAGGCATCAGCATGCTTAGTCAATTCAAAGTTAGCTTTGAAGTCAGTGCATATGCTGAAGAGATGTGACCTCAAAACACAACTGTGTGAGATGTAAATGATGACCTGGATTTTGGAGGAAAGTGTGCCACCATCGCTGACTGTGTGTGTCCTATCTCAAAGCCACTTTGCTATCCGACAATTTCCATAATGCTTGACATTTAATTGGGTTAGTTTTGTAATAATACTAGAGTGTCAAATAATGTTTTTATCAATGTTTCAATGAGTTTCTCAAAAAAGTTCACCAGATTTAGTAGGCAGCACCTAACTTTCAGTAACCCAAATTGGTTATTATCAACGAGTTGCAAGCAGCCATTAGCATTGCTTTTGAGCTCCACAGTGATGCATTCCATTACTTTACAAATTATTTTGGCAAGTCTAATAAATTGGCCTGTAGCTCCCTGTATTGGCAAGGCCAACCTTTTAAATGGGTACTGCTGTAGTTATCTATCATTCCTTGGGCACATACCCAGTGGAGATGTTTAGGCTGAACAGGTTTAAGAGGAAGCAGGTGACGCAGCATTTTAGGGTAACAATGAGACATACTGCACTGGTATATTTCTGGACTCAGCCTTTGTTAAAAAAAACAAAACTTTGTGGTTATAATTGGATGAGGTAGCAAACTTTAGTTTATATTTTGCTTTGAATAGGTTGGTTTTATGCCTGAGTTTGTTGCTTAGCTTTTAAAGATCAGCACTAGCATGGGGTCATGTGAGTTTAATATATAGGGCCAGCAATCTAACTAGCCTAGAGTCCTGCTACAACAAAATAGCTAGATTTGCTTCAGAATCCACATACAAAAACATCACTGCTTAGCTTTAAAGCAACTCAAATGGCTAGAATTCCCACAACTCTTACATTACAATGAACTTACTCTAGCTTATAAAATTCTCCACCTCCCATAGAAAACTCCTTCATTGCAAAACTTACTTTAACCCTATTGTAATTGTAACAACAGACCTCGTTGCTCTAGCAATGAATTCCTTCTCAAAGTAACGAAAGCCAGTAACACTGCAGGGGAATCACTCTACTCAAATTACTTGTCCAAAATATGGAACTTGCTACCTACCCACATATCCTCCATTTCTTCCTTAACGCAGTTTAAAAAATGCCTAAAGACTCACTTCTGTGCCACTTGGCTATGTTCCTGTTCTATGCCAGGCTAGTCCCCATCATTAGCTTCCCTGCCCAGTACTCGGATAGCTGCCTTTTTCATTCTGTTTTTCTTACTTAAATATTCCATGTTTTATTGTATATATGACTACTTAGTCATATGCATGTACATAGACTTTTAAATATGTATATTCTAAAATATGATGTATATTTCAGTTACTAGCATAATTATCATTATTTTTGGCAGATTGTATAACACTAATGTTTCCTTGTTAATTGATTATCTGTGGAGTTTTTCTCCCTGGGCCTCCACTGAAAATGGACATGTGTCCAGTGGACTTTCCTGGTAAACAAAAATAAAATAAATAGTTTCCTTTTATAGTAAAGTGTACTGATATTTTGGTGATACTATCAGAGCTTATTTCAAAGTTTGGTATTGAAATTGCAGCAGACAGGGATACATGCCACACATGGAGTGTGGAGTACTTTTAAATCTTCATGGGTAATTGAAACGTGCCAGAAGACTGGCCCTGGAGAAATCACTGAAGACAGTAACATGGGAAGACAATTTAAACAGGTTCCTTAAGGGAAAAACGACAGCATGATGATTTGATTTCAGCAGTAATGGAGCAGCAATGAACAGGAGCATGTTTATGCAGTATTTGTAAGATAAAGCAGGTTTCAGCTCCATAGTAGGGGAGGTTACCAACTGGCCTAGAGAGAGTTAGTGTTGAAGTTGTCTTGGAACATCTGAATATTGTTTTTGGTGTAAGTTTGCTAGCTTGTGGATGAAGGCACTTCAAATCACTGAGAATGAATGTGTTAGGTTAAATAGTTAAGGACTCTGATTTGTTATAGCAGACATGGTGAGCTATGGAAGAAGTTCTATAGCTATTAATCATATAAGTGGACTTGGTTGTAGATATCAGGTTATGCAGGAGTTCTAGGTTATTATCCTGACTGATTAGAAATAAGTTCATACAGTTGTGAATGAATATAGTCATGCTCCTAAACAGTGATACAACTACCCTCACTATGGTATGATGTATACAAGTGATATATATTAAGCCTCTGGTAAAGAGGATTGTGAACCAAGCTAATATAATTATACAAATGTGTAGGTTTCCATGGGCAGGAAAGCCTTGAGGGTGGGAATGTTCTTTAAACTTGTAGCATTGAAGAGTACCATGATAAGATGGGTCTGGCTGGGATTTTTAGGTTGGAAGGTGCAGAATACTGACTGTGCCTAAAACAACACTCTTAGCCAATATGTTGAAGCCCTGAAGGGAACGATGAAGGGCTACTCTGATAGGCAGGGCTGCCTGCCATCTCCATCTAAGCTGATAAACATTGGAGTCCCCTGCAGTGACACCGGTTATTGAGACAGTTGTGGAAGTCAGTTTTTATATTGTGACATGAGATAATAATGCTCAAATGGTTTCTTTCCAGCCTCAGAACCATACATCATGAGTTCATCCAAATATCTCTTTATAGCATCCAAGGTGGAATGCCTAAGGTCATTCCTTCTAACTTGAGCTATGACTAAGTCGCATGCATATTTGGTGAGAATGAATCTGCTTGGCTAGTGACATTGTAAATTCTGGCACTTGAGACAACTTTCTATTACTCGGTCCTTTGCTCAGCCTAGTAAGTTATGTGTTTGTATGTCTAACTGTTAAGTTACCTTTGACTAGGGCATTAATATGTATGGTAGTATGTTCAGGCAGCCTTAAAGGCTTAGCAATTCAGCTTAGGTGACTCTTGTTTGCTGTGGCAGCTGAAGATGTTTCCCTGAGTGCTATATCAGGTGAAGGTGTTAATCTGAGTGTGGTTTCAGCTGAAGCTGTTGCTTTGGGTGCTGTATCAGCAGGGGGTATTGTGAGTCCTGCATCAGATGGATATGTTTCTTTGAGTGCTGTACCAACCAAAGGTGGTGGTGTCAGTGTTGTGTCAGCTGGAGGTGGTGTTGTGACTACTGTATTAGCTGGGGGTGTTATGTGTACTGTATCAGCCAAAGGTGTTCTTATGAGTGCTGTATCATCTGGAGCTGTGACTACTGCATCAGCTGGGGGTGTTGTGCGCTGTATCATCTGAAGGTGTTGCGAATGCTGCATCACCTCTTCAGATGGAAGATACCACCTCTACTCTGAGTGTTGTATGAGCTGAAGGTGCTTTTAAGAGCATAGTAGGTGACCTGTGAGAGTATTGCTGAGTTTTAAGCGTTTTGGTTCACATATTTAATAAATCAGCATTTGTGGGCTTAGTGCTGATTTTGTACTGCAAAAGTGCAGGATTGTAAATTCTGACGACCAAGTGACATGAGAAGTCTGCCTTCGATTCAGAGAGGTATCTGTTCCTCTCACAAATAGTGTCAGACAGCAACTGTTGGTTGTCAGTGCACATGAGGCAGTTGCTACAATATCTTAAAGTGCATCATGCTAGTAAGCTGGCATCATATGAGTTGAGGATAGATTGAGGTCTTATGGAATCAGGAACTTAGACAGGAAGAGGGTTCAATATGATTGTGTCCTTTGCTAGCTGTGGTAACTGAACTGATGGAGTAGGGGTTCAGCAAAACTGGCTCAGAGTACTATGACAACTAAGATTAAGCAATAGTAATCTGGGTGTTATACTGACAAAAACAAGGTGAAATTAGTTGTTTGATCTAACTGGTATAAACTAGTGCTACAAATGTGCCTTTATATGGGTGCCATTAATGAGGTAGAAGGTCAGATACTCTTCACACAATCTAAAAAAGCATGACCAGATACAATGTAGATAACATAATATTAGCTGTATGGTCTAACAGTGTATGCACTGATACTGAAAATGAGTCTATATAAAAGTACCACTAATGAGGCAGAAAATCTAATATTATATACACAGTGCATGAGACAGAAACCTGCACTGAAAACACAGTTTGATAATGTAAAAAGAAAAAAAAAGGATTTAGACATAGGTGTCACAACACTAACAAGTGCTGTAGTATACTTTGAAGTGAGCCAGGGTGCCAGCATAAGTAAGGACAACACAAGATGCATGCACAGGTGGCATGGGGCTAGCAAGTGCAGTGCTATAAATATTAGTGTTACAGTATATTGATTACAATGTTATAGTATATGGGGTAATCAATTTTCGTACTTCAAGGGTCAACAAGGAGTTGCTTTCATTTATTTCTGGTTCAAATTCCAAATCTCCTGCTATACATCTCAACCTCTTGTAACAAGAAATCTGGATAAAGCCAGAAATAATGGGGGGACAAAGGCCCAAAATAGGGACACATTTTAAATATTGTTCTTACAAACTTAGAAAGTAGACAGAATAACAGATTTTGCATTAGCATGACTTTTCTGAAGGGCATGAAGTCTGAAACTCAATTGTCTGCATTATTTTATGACTTCAACATTCAATGATTTACCAGAGATTTGCCAGAAAACTACAATTTTATGAGAAACAGACCAAAAATATGAGGCAAAAATATGGACATTCTGCAAAAATCTGTACAGTTGAGAGGTATGATTTCTTCTGCCCAAGAATGAAATTGACTTTTGAAGTATACTAGGTTAGGAGCAGTTCTAATAAATAAAATTAAGCAAATTCCACAATCTCCCATGAAAGCTGTTGTTTTGTATTCCTGTATGATGCCCCATTCAGTACAAGATGCCAGTGCATTGCTGTTATTGCATTTGTACATCAGCCGTGTCACCTCTCAAAAACCTATACTTAATAGAAAATAATTTTAACAACCTCAGCCTTATTCTTGTAACTTTCAAATCTCGGAAGAGCTACTTGTCCTGTAAACATTTTCTGTATTTGTTCTAATCTCCTTAACTGAGTTTTATAATAGAGATGTACTGATCCACAGTATTTGGTTATTAGCCGGACCATGGACTTGAATAGTGGAAGCAATGTGTCAGCTTTCCTGCATGCAATGGTATATAGCAAGTCTTTTTTTAATGATGCAACTTATAATTTGATTAGATGCATTTTGGTCAAATGGCCGTAAGTCCTTAGTTATTCCATTATTATTAAGTAGGACAGCATCTAACACATGATATTTATCGTTTACACCACAATCTATAATGTTACATTTATTTATATCAAAGGAAACTCGACTATTTTTTTTTTTTACCAGACCACTAAATAGCACACAAAATGTTGGAATCTCAGTTGATCGCTAACATTTGGTATTGAAACACCTGTCAAGTTTTCTCTGACCCACACACATTCCTGGCTGTCTAGTGTTGAGATAAAAATATTAAACAGAAATTACCCTAATATCGATACCTGCGGTACACCATTAACAAATTTATAACCAGATGAGTCGCTACTGAGTGCAAACCTGCTTCTTTTATTTATCAGCGAATTTTTAACCCACATTATAATACAAATACTAATGCCCAGCCATTCCATGCTTATTAGAATCTCACTACGAGGCACAGAATCAAACGAAGTTGGTTGATCTGTGTCTGTTTCGTCAATGACATTGACTGAAAAATGTAAAATTTAGTTTGGAATGATTTACCTACAGAACAAAATGCTGATTTATTTCCAGACTTTCTTTGCAAGACAAAGAGATTTTACTCAAAATTACCCTTTAAATAGTTTCCCAAAATGATTGTCAAATGTATAGGCATATAATTGCTTAGTGAATTGTTTCCATGTTTTGGGATGGACACCACAATTGCCTTTTTTATGTGTCTGGGACATGACCTGTACTAATGCATTTCTGAAATAAGTATGTTAAGCAGGGCACCAAAGCCAAGGATATCTTTTTAGAAAGTATCCATTCAAACTGTCAGGTCTCGCCTCAGAATCTGATTTAATGTTTTCCTAACAGTTAATGAATTTTCTTCACACTTTCTCCTCATGTTTGTAAAATAGGTTACTCATTAATAACACAATTTAAATGTGATGCACACAGTAAGGCTGAAATGGCATAGAACATGTGCATAAAATTACCAAGCATAGTACAAGTGAAAAATAAAGCAATACACAAAATCAGTAAGAGCAGTAGAACTGTTTTAAAGTTATATATGTCATAAAATAAACACAACACAGGCATGGATATCACAAATGTTTTTAAGCAGAGTGCAACAATTTAAAAGCGATAGACAAATCTGAGAAATATTTGCAAGCACAGTTCAAAAGTGATATACAGATGCTGGAAGACTTTGTATATATACCAGTTAGAAAGTGAGGCAAGCACCAGCACTACCAGAAATCCAGTGCAGTAACTGACTACAAGCGCAGGTAGCACTGTTTGCACAGACTTGTAAACTGCTGTACTATGTGAAGTTATTTACAATATTTGAAAACACTGAAAAGTTAGCGACTGTTGAAATAAGAAAGATGCTGCAAAGCCAAATGGATTTAAGCGCTTTCTTTCACTTTATTTGTCAACGTGAACTTCCTCAGAGTTTCAGTGTTTTCAGTGGTTTCAGAGTTCGGTTCGGGTGTTCCGAATTTGTTTTTCATTTCAGTATTTACAAGATTTGCCTACAATTAAAGGTACCACAGTTAGTTGGACTGACTTGAGAACTGCTGTCCATTGTGTAGCTATTTAAGGGGCTAGATTGTAGCTATTCTGAAGTAGAATCAAGAGAACAGGCTACTGTGTAGCATGGGGTAGCACTGGTATGCATTTTACATAGTACGTTGCAGTTCAACGCAAACACCGAATGAAGAGAACAGGCTACTGTGTAGCATGGTGTAGCACTGGTATGTATCTTACATAGTACGTTGCAGTTCAACGCAAACACCAAATGAAGAAAACAGGCTACTGTGTAGCATGGGGTAGCACTGGTATGCATTTTACATAGTACGTTGCAGTTCAACGCAAACACCGAATGAAGAGAGCAGGCTACTGTGTAGCATAGGGTAGCACTGGTATGTATCTTACATAGTACGTTGCAGTTCATCACAAACACTGGATGAAGAGAACAGGCTACTTTGTAGCATGGTGTAGCACTGGTATGCATTTTACATAGTACGTTGCAGTTCAACACAAACACCGAATGAAGAGAACAGGCTACTGTGTAGCATAGGGTAGCACTGGTATGTATCTTACATAGTACGTTGCAGTTCATCACAAACACTGGATGAAGAGAACAGGCTACTGTGTAGCATGGTGTAGCACTGGTATGTATTTTACATAGTACGTTGCAGTTCAACGCAAACACCAAATGAAGAGAACAGGCTACTGTGTAGCATGGTGTAGCACTGGTATGTATTTTACATAGTACGTTGCAGTTCAACGCAAACACCAAATGAAGAAAGCAGGCTACTGTGTAGCATGGGGTAGCACTGGTATGCATTTTACATAGTACGTTGCAGTTCAACGCAAACACCGAATGAAGAGAACAGGCTACTGTGTAGCATAGGGTAGCACTGGTATGTATCTTACATAGTACGTTGCAGTTCATCACAAACACTGGATGAAGAGAACAGGCTACTTTGTAGCATGGTGTAGCACTGGTATGCATTTTACATAGTACGTTGCAGTTCAACACAAACACCGAATGAAGAGAACAGGCTACTGTGTAGCATAGGGTAGCACTGGTATGTATCTTACATAGTACGTTGCAGTTCATCACAAACACTGGATGAAGAGAACAGGCTACTGTGTAGCATGGTGTAGCACTGGTATGTATTTTACATAGTACGTTGCAGTTCAACGCAAACACCAAATGAAGAGAACAGGCTACTGTGTAGCATGGTGTAGCACTGGTATGCATTTTACATAGTACGTTGCAGTACAACACAAACACATGCAAACCACACAGTGCAGCAGTAATTAATTAAAGAAGGAAAAAACAAGTAAACAACCAATAGAAACTTGTGGTCTTAAGCTAATAACCAGTAAACATTCAGAACACTGCAAATTCTACTTAAGTGTAAAAATGGTTCCAAATGGGAAAAAAATACCAGCAGAACACAAGTATCAGTCTTAGTTTAAAAAGCTAGAACAAGTTCCTCTCCTGGTGCTAGATAAGTGCTCACTTTCAGTAAATCAATGTAGCAGTAATTAAAGCAAGCAAACAGCCACAAAAACTGATAGTAAACAAACAGAAAATAAACATTCAGAATATTGAAATATTCTCTCCTTTCATAAGAACAAGCTAGCTCAAAAATGGTCCCAGATGAAAACAAATGTCAACAATGGCACACAAGCCACAATCAATTTTAAAGCTAGGAGGAGTCCTGTCCTACAGACAACTGGTCACTTCCAGTAAATTAATACAGCAGTAATATTGGCTGCCATAAATAAAAGTAAAACAGCCCCACAGGTCCAGGCAACATATCATTTCATACAGAGAACCAAGGACAACCTAACTTGGATATCTACCAATCACATTAAACAAAATATTATCTTGTGATGTCTCCCACAACTGGTACCAAATCAGAAAGTCAGGTGGTGGTTAAATCAAAACCTATTTACATTTAGGCTCATCAGCCTGATCAGTATTCTTATGAAATCATGGAAGTATCTATAATTGAATTTCTCCAAAATGATGGAGGGGACCTATTTCTGGTAGTCTAAGGATGTTGTCATACACCTTTATACCTCACTGATCTGACATAGCAGTCTGCAGAATATCTACCTAAAGGAACTTGAAAAAGTTCCTTACACGAAATGTCACAGGGTTGAAAAATTGCATTCACAAATGTTTCAGGAACTGTTATATTCTTTTCTTACAGGATACCAAGAAGAGACCCTTGTCCATAAGACTGTGTTTGATCCATTTTAGTTTTTTAAACTATGTGCTGGCAACACGACTGGGAGAGCTGTTACCAGATCAGGGAACCTAACACTGAAAATAAGTGCCAATAATAGACACAAAGTGACAGCTATTGTCCATAACATCTTCCAAGATTACGGAATATGTTTCCCCTCACAATCGAAATAAGTTAGTCATTGAGTTTCTTCAAAAATTTTTTGTTTCCAATCCATATATAAAATAGACTGTCAGCTTGGCATTGTGGCAGTCAAGTTCAACCAAGCACAAAATGAAAAAAAAAGCAGATGAGTAACAAAAAAGAAAAGTAACAATAAGTTAAAATACAAGAAAGTGAAATTAAAAGTAACATAGATAAAATAACATATATGACAGAAGTATACTGAAAAAAATTGATTGACTTGTTATAAGCCGATATATGAAATATGTTGAAAAAATATCATTAACTGGCCTGGAACATGACATGTACTGTTTATTTCACAAATGACTATGTAATAATACTGATAATAATAACACTAATAATCATAATAATTATAACAGTACTACAACTAAGAATAATAAAAATGGTAGCATGAAATGATATAACAAATGAAATAATGACAGTGATAAAAAAAAATCATGGTATACAGGTCTAAGTTGCCCTGTGATAGAGAAAATTGTTAGCTGCTCCTTTATTATTATCAAGTGAAGGAAATGTACCATGGTGCAGTGTCACAGATAAAATTAACATGACATTCC
The DNA here is from genome assembly GCF_019279795.1 of Protopterus annectens. NCBI lineage: Eukaryota > Metazoa > Chordata > Ceratodontiformes > Protopteridae > Protopterus > Protopterus annectens. The sequence continues at coordinate 663,259,621 of NC_056749.1, read as the reverse complement.
CATGAATGCTATGGGTAAAGAAGGAATAGCTATCAAAATAATGAAATCCTCGGCAATAGTTATTTAATTCATTCATGTTATTGTGTTTAATTCATTCCTGTTATTGTTAAATGACAGCTTATTGAAACCCACATCAGTTTCATAGATCTCTTTTTAATTACTGCTTCTGTTCTATGCCATACCGAGGAAGATTGACAAACATCTCTGAAATCTGCAGCATCCAAAATATAGGCTTCTACATACACAATCCAGAGCTGTCACTTGTCAAACTGACAACACCAGTGAACAAAGTGAAGATTGTAAATGCAGCTCAAAATGAGTTCAAATGCCAAGTGAAATTCACAGCATAAACCATTATTCCAAGATTAAAACGCTGGCAAAGAGGTAGCCACATCAAAATATAGGACCATCAAAGAGATGAAGGGATGTACCTAGGAAACTGACACCCAAAAGAAAATCGGAAAGCTGTCAAATCCAGAACATCAAAGAAAAGACCAGCAAAAGGTGAATGGACTCGTGCAATGAGAGCTAAGCAGAGATAGAACTAATTAGTTGTATTAACGTGATGAAGCACTACCATAATAGAGAGATGTTGATGCTCAGTATTTGAATGAGTTATAGGAGGAATTGGGGCAGATCCTGTATTAGAGCTTCTCAGAAGCTCTGTCTAACACCTCAGTGGTCTCCTACTCAGGTTCAAGAGGTATGAGCAGTACTAGAACAGTTTGAAGACATCTACTGCTAAGCCAGGGTGCACCCACCTGGTGGAGCACCATGTAAGACCCAACAGGCAAGAAAAAGAGCAGGATTAACAAATAAAGTAAAAAGATGCCAGCTGGAGATAGTAAAAGGATTTTACTTTGATATTGGAAATACACAAGATCTTTTGAGGTAAGTTATTGAATGGTTTATGTATGAAGATGCACTTTCTCCTCAAACCACGTTTCTTGTAGTTTTGCAGGAAACCTTGCTTCTGGTGTATAAGGTGGGAGAAATGTCAGACTTTATATGTTTTTTATAGATTTAAACATGGAGATAGTTGTATATTTCATTAGATGCACAGAATTTATAACTATTTTCTTTTAATAATATGAAATTCTTTGTTTCCATATTGAATGCTTCCTTTAAAAGGCTTCATTTCCTCACCAGAAAATGAAACTTGTCTGGGTATTCTAACAGTTGGTTGTAACTGAAATATGGGCTAAAACTGCGGTGGTGGTGCTGTGGTAGTGTTGTCGCCTCACAGTTAGACGTTGCCCATTCGATTCTCTGTTAGAGCGTCTTCTGTGTGGCGACATGCGTGAATGGACGTTTCTTCATTGAAGGCTGTGTGTTAGGCCCGGCAAGCCAGCACATAAAACTCTACTGCCAATCATTAGCGGACCGGAGTTCCGCTGTGGTGACCCCTAACCAGGAAAAGCCGAAAGACCCAAACAATTTGTGTTTGAGCTGTCTCTAGCCAATGATGAGTACTGAATCAGAATTGCTGCTGTCTTTTTCTCAGATATGTATCTAGGTCAGCTGGCAACCTGAGCTATCCTAGAGTCATCCCCCCACCCCAAAACCAAAAAGCAAATAGAGTGCTGAAACTGTAGCGCTTGGCAATAACTAATAATTAACACAGCCATAGTCTTTTAAGCAACTCCTTTATCAGCTGTGGCTGCTTAAATTTTAATTATTGCATCTTTATTTATTTAATTTATTTATTGCTGTTTTATGACCAGGTAAGTGAGCCATGACCCAGGTTTACGCAGCAGTATATTTTTAAACACACACACACACACACACACACACACACACACACACACACACACACACAGCAATTTGCCACGTAGTATCAAATAGTAAGCAGTCACAAATACAACAGTTCAGTACACCAAATGTAACTGGTTTATATAACAATACATAATAATAATAGTGAGATGTTAGCAGTACAATACAGCAGTGAATGCAAAGGCATATTTCTAAAGTAATTCCCAGTATTTCACATGGAGAAGGATACGAAGCATTAACCAATGTCATGGCAGGAGTTACAAGTACTGTTGCCACCTTGTCAAATACCTAAAGTGGGACATTTTTGTAGAAATGTGAGATTTTGCAGGACAAAGCATACCCACAGCCAGTGCAAAAGACATAACATCACTTTCTTGCCAAAATAAAAATTATTTTTGTAGTATTTGAGTTGCTTATGCCGGTTCATGTAACATTTATATGTTTCCAATAAAAATAACTGTTTTATGCAACTGCTAAAGAAAACTTGGGAAGCATTTTTGTCATAAAATCTCAGGACATTTGCCAATTTTTAATTTTTCTCACAGGGCACAACTGCCCAAAGAGGGATTGTCCCTTGCAAATAGGGACAGGTGGTAACCCTAGTTACAAGTGGATTCTGAAAGGAAATGTTCTTTAAGAACATCTTTAATGTCTTTAGTGGCTTCTTCTTTTCTGATTTTTTGTAGGCAGGTGGTTCCAGGTTGCAGGTCCCATTCCAGAGAAATCTCTTTTTCCTAATGCAGTTTTGAATCATGGGTGAAAGGGAGAAGTAATTGTTTTATGAGAGTCTGACATCACAGGTGTTTTCATGTATAGGTAATACTTCTTCTAGAGGGGGCAGTGCTTTTGTTTTAAAACCTTGAAAATTAGTGTGTTTGTAAAAAATGTTGCCCTAATAGTCATAGAAAGACAGTTGCGATTTACAGTTGTCAGGTGAAAGGATAAATGTACAGATTTTATTCTCTATGGTCTGTATCCAACTGGTATTATAGTCCAAATGCAATGCAGGAAAAGGGAGAACATGTTCTAATCTGTATATTTAATATGTTTTTGGCAGTGTTTAAGCTGTAACTGCACTCATGTCCTATAAGCCAATCTATGTTACTTAGATGTGTCCTGCTAATGGCTTGTTCCTAGGCTAATCATTCCCTTTACTCTGTCATAGCTAAGATACTATGCATTTTCTTTCTATTTACTTGGATCTGTTATTTGAACTTTGAAAATTCTACCTTGTGGAGAATATTAAACCAAGGATTTCTGTCATCTGAGGTTTCAGTCACCTGTAATAAGTAATTGAGTCACAACCGAGGCACTTTGATTTTTTTTCTCCCATCCATATGAAATGTTTTATTTTATTTCCCCTCTACAACTACATTTCTTTCTTGTATGTATAATAAAATATTTTTTTTGCATTTATAAAAGCTTGTAGCTGATATCTTCTTTAATGAAGGGTATCCACATAGCCCAGTTGGGATGGTTTAAATCTATCTTTTTTCAAGGGAGAAAGGGAGACTGTTCCCTGTCTATTATAATATAATATTGGATGGGTCATTGAAGAGCATTCAATATCTCGGATCTTATTACTGTGCTCTAACTAGAAATGTATTAGTAGCCCCTTCTGGAAAACACTGTGAGAGTATATGCATATGTGTATGAGAAATATTATGGTTAAATATCAGTTACTGTTGTTTTGGTTGCACTAGAAGGTATTGGTCTCAGAATGGGGTGGGTGAAATCCTAGGGATTTGTCACTGGTATAAATGTTCTTCATATTGATCACTACTGCATTAGCCTTAGCTATATAACAGCTGGCTAGTTTTCCAAAGTTTCAGGATACCTTCCTCATGTCCAAATTGTCAGTCAGCTTGAGCTGAGCTGACTGAAAGACAAGTTTGGGCACAAAGCTCTTCAGAGCTTTCTTGCCAGTGAGGAGTACTCTCTTCTGAGGCTTTCAAGGATCAGTGGTCAGAGTGTGATTCCTTTGCTGTGCAGATCAGTTCCTCTTGGAGATAACCACTTCCATTTTCCTTATATTTACTGATATATTCATTTCCACTTCAGGAAAGTTATTTTAAAGCTAGAAGTGTTGTGTTTTAATGGACTTTCTCAAGACTGTAATGTACTTTTAAACAAAGCAATCATTTTTTCTGTCAGTTTGAAAGTAATGTAAACTAAATGATAAAATGTTTGGGGCTGCCATAAAATGCTTTAAATGTGTTTTTGTTTTCTGTCAAAAATTAACTTCTGTGGATGAGTAGTTTTACCGACATATGCTGCTTGTCTTACCTGGGAAAGAAGCACCTTTTCAGCATGACCGTGGAACAGAATGTTGGTCCCATGACCAGTCCTCCTTCCAGCCACAAAAAAAAATTAAGCAAACAGTCTTTGCCACCACAGTAGGCTAGCAATTTGCCTCAGCTGCAGGTGAGAGACTTTGCTGTACCTAAGACCACTCATCTTTTACCCTAAATCACTCTGGTATAGTGCCTACAGCCACTATGGACCAGGGGTTAGCCACATCCTCTGTGGCTGTTGAAGTCCCTCAGTGGGCTACAGATAGCCAATCTTGTCAAGCCTGGGAGAGGGAACAGAGAAGGTTTCCCTGTTATGTTAGAATGCTGTGCCCATCCCTTGGGAAGCAGTGGCTGCCATTAGTAACATGGTTGACCACATTTTCCTGTCAAAAAGAAAGAGAAAACCAAGCATGTATCTATCTACCCCCTCCTCAAATTTCTTTGGATATGAATAGTTTACTTGGACTGGTTCAGGGTTTAATTCAATCTATTAATCCTTATTGTGGAGTAGTTTCCAGCAAAGGAAAGAGGGATGCCTATTCCTGAAGAGAATCAAGATTCCGAATCTGAGCAGGAATATGCAGGGACAGATTCAGGGTTTTGTTTTCTGATTTCCCATTCAGTGTCAGGCAAGAGTTCAGATGTTTCATTGTTGCAGTCATCACATTTGGGTTATCCCTGCCAGGGTAGCCCTTGGCCGGCCCGGATACCATAGACTTAGTATTTCTGTGTCAGTTGCTATCGCTTGAGGACTGACGTCAGGTCATCAGTGGTATAAAGGAAGGCATCCAACGCCATTACATCAGTCTTTCTTGCCGTGGAGCCCAAAGCAGAAGTAGTTTGCATGAGTCAGTCGGCTGCTACCTGAATTTTGTTTCTGTACTGAAGTTGAAGTCTTCGAAAGCTAAGTACCCTGTTGGGGATCCTTTTTACTTGCACTAACCGATGTCAGAAAACGTTAATAATTGTCTCGCCTGGGGAAAGCAAATACCTCACCGGGACTTCTATTCTTACTGCATCACTTGTCCAGGCCCAGCTCACGACGTCCCTCATTGTTGCTTCTGTGCTCTGTTTAACGCCAGAACTATCCATCGTTGGGCGCTTATTGTAGCTAGATATTTCCGTTTACAGTCCTCGAATTCTGAGACCAGATCTTCCGAAAAAACGTAAAGATAAAGACAGAGATAGACTGCACAGGATCAAACCTTCCGACTACGCTTCCGTTAAGCTGGTCGTCAGTCTTCTGGAACTCAGTGAGGTGCTTTCACAGGCCTAATGCCCAATTCAGTTAATTTGCAGGGACTACCGAGACCCTTTCAGAGTCTGGTATGCCGCAGAACTCTTCTTCATCTAAGGATCCTGCGGTTGTCTCTACCTTGGATGGGTCCGGAGCTGCTGTGCAGGCACAAGCTTCTGAGGAAGTCCTTCACAACACTGAAACCCGACATAAACTGACGTCTTCTTTCATGACTACCATTCTTTCAAAAACAACTGAGTTTTTCAGGCCCAGGGGTTGAACCATACCCAAGAAACCGACTACTCATTCTCAGGCGCCTGCTCCCTTGCCTCAGTCTCAAATGCTTAAAATGGCAGAAGACCTTATCATGCTGATTAGGGGCCAGTCCACTCCCTCAAAAAGGAAGAGAGATCTGTCGCCAGTAGTTTTGTCTGAACAAGACTCAGATGAATCTGATGCATCTGACAATGAAGACATGAAGTCTCTCTCCACTTATGAGGATTCTGATGCAGAAGAATCCATTCCTTCAGTCTCTTCCCCCAGAGGATTTTTCCTTTGGGGAAAGCCTGCATACCTTAAGGGAGCATTTCCAATGGGAGAGTCAAGACTACCCACAGTCAAAAAAGATGGTCAGAGTTCTTAGACCTTCCATACCACAGGCCCTTAGCTATCCCCCCAGTAATAGATGTGGTGGATGATGTTTTCCTTGAATCCAGCTCGACTCCAGATGCCCTCCCTCCTTCTTCCAGAAAATCAGACAGGTACTACAGAGTCCCTGACTCACACAAATATCTTTTTAAAAAACCTACAGCTGACTGTGAGGTCATTACTGAAGGACCTAAAGGGAATAAAGCAACCTCAGCTAAGACTCTCACCCCCTCAGACAGGGATTCCTGAGCACTGGACAGATGGGGAAAAAAGTATACACCTCAGCTACTCCTGCTATCAGAGCACTAAATTGTCAATTCCCAATGCTTAAGTATCAACAACATATCTTGGAACTCCTTAAACAAAAAATGTTCTCCTTTCCTGCATGGCAGAATCTAAAGATTTACAGGACTTAATGCATTCTGCTGGTCAAGTAACTAAACACACTTTGCACTGTGGTTTTGACGCCCTTGAAGCTTCTTGCAGGGCAGCAGTCACCAGATATGACATTAAAAGACATGCATGGCTTAAGGAACATCTCCTGCCAGACCATGTCAAATCAAAATTGTTGGATGCACCCTTGCACAAAGATAACTTGTTTGGCACTAAAGCAAAAGAGGTTTTAAAAAAGATGGAAGAAAAACCAAAATCTATGCAGACAGTTAAAGATTTCTTACAGGCCCAGCCCCTAGGTTCAGCAGGCATTTTCCCTCCAAGCACTGGTCCTTTCCTACTCTGAGTAGACAGGGCCATCCCAGGTCCTGTGAAAACAGACCCCCCCCCAAACAGCAGCCCCAGGGGTTGCAGAGATCCAAGCAGTGGACTACCTCTACTTCAAAACTAGGGCGTTATAAGCCAACCTTATGGTAAGAACTCACAATGACTCACCCCTTCCCAACCACACCTCTGCCCACCCTCACATACCCTAGGGGGAGAAATCTCTTTTCCCTTAAGCACCTTGGTCACCATTATCAAGGACCAGTGGGTTCTGAACATCGTGTCTCAGGGATACAAATTCTCCTCCCACACCCTTCCAACCCCAAAAGAGTTCCCAGATCTACCACCAAATCAGTGGCCAGAGGATCAAAAACAAATCCTTTCCCTGCTCTCCTTGCAGAGCAGATAGGCCAAGGCTTCTACTCCAGACTTTTTCTGGTGCCCAGAAAAGAGGGCACCTGGCACCCCATCCTTGATCTTTCCATTCTAAGCACCTTTCTGGTGATCCTGAAATTCAAAATGCTTACCCTCCAGCAGTTGCTACCCATGATCTCCAAGGACATATGGCTAGCTACCCTGGACCGGAAAGAGGCCTACCTCCACATTCCTTTCAGGGAGTCCTGCAAAAAATATCTCTGATTCAGGACAGAATCTCAAATCTTTCAGTTCTCTGCGCTTCCCTTTGGCTTATTTACTGCTCCCTGCTCCCAGAGTTTTCACAAAATGCCTGGCTCCAGCCATCGCCTTTTGCAGACAAATAAATATTCATATTTAGCCCTACTTGGATGACTGCCTTATTCAGGCAGCCAGCCAGAAAAAGCTGCTCAAAGACCTGGCCTTTGTAAAGGACCTAATAACCTCCCTAGGGTACACAATCAATGAAAATAAATCCAAACAGGTACCCACCAAAAGGAAAATCTTACTGGGAGCAAGTCTGGACACAGCATCCCAGATGGCATACCTTACACCAGAGAAACAAATTTTCCTATCAGCTTGCTTCTCTCAACTAGCCACCAGGCCCCAGCTTTCTGCAAGGAAAATCCTGTAAGCCCCGGGGTTCATGGCCTCTTGCATACTCCTCATTCCATATGCCAGACTGTGTATGAGAAAAATTCAGTGGTACCCAAAGAGCCTTTGGTGTCAACACTGTCAAGATCTGGAAAATCTTCTGCCTATAATTCCTTGCCTGAGGAAAGAATTTCTTTGGTGGGTAACAGCATGCTCCCGCAACAAGGGACTGTCCTTCTCCCAGACACTCACCACAGATGCATCAGATTATGCTTGGGGTGCACACCTGGATGACAGGTACATACAGGGCCAATGGGGACCCCCTGCAACTCCCTCTGAACATCACTCTAAAAGAGATGATGGCTGTGCAGCAGGCCTTAATAAGTTTCCTTCTTTCTCCAGGGGTTCTCCTGATCAAGACAGACAGACAACACCACTGTGATGCGGTACATCAACAAGCAGGGAGGGACTCGCTCCTACCCACTGTGCAGGCTGGCCATGACCCTTTGGTCCACAGCCTCTTCCATGCCAACTACACCTGCTGGCTCAATACCTGCAAGGGTCTCTCAACTCCCTGGCAGAACAATTAAGCAGACAGCTCTTGGACCCCCACAAATGACAGCTCAACAGTAGCACCTTCTTCCTAATAACTCAGAAATGGGGAAACCCAGAGTTCGACCTCTTTGCCTCCCCCACCAACTACCAACTGAGCAAATTATGCACCAGGGAACATCACTGCATGGCTTGGAAAGTGGATGCCCTCTTCTTCCTCTGGGTAAACCTCTTGGTCTATGCCTTTCCTCCCCTGCCTCTCATTCTCAGGGTACTGCTCAAAATAAGGGAGGAAATACCAAGGACCATTCTCATAGCTCCAGAGTGGCACAGACAGCTCTGGTACCCCTTGCTGTGCAGTCTGTCCCTGCTGCCTCCATGGAATCTTCCTTAGATTCCAAACTTCCTAACCCAGAGGGAAAGTAAACTCATGCACCCCCAATTGCAAACACTTAATTTGGCAGCTTGGCTTATACCCTAGCCCCTGACCAATCTGCCATCCTCAGTAAACAGGTTCTGGATGTTATCTGAGTGGCCAGATGCCCTAGCACCAGAAAGTCTTGTGCAGATAAATGGAAAAGGTTCTGCACCTGGATCCAGGCTAAGGGGGCCAACACGTCACAGTCCTCCATCTCTCTCATTCTGGATTACTTGGCTGACCTGCTGCACAGTGGTCTCTCATTCTCCTCTATAAAAATTCATGCCTCTGTTATTTCTGCTCACTTTCCCACTGAGCAGACTCTCTTTTCACACTCTCTGATTAAACAGTTCTTCAGAGGGGCTAGCAACTTGAGGGCCACTAGAAGGGCACCAACACCAGCTTGGGACCTTAACTTTGTCTTGGAAAAGCTCACTCTGCCCCCCTTTGGACCAGATCCTTCTGCAGAGCTAAAATTTCTTTCCTGGAAGACAGCCTTCCTTCTGGCCATCGCTTCAACCAGAAGAGTCTCTGAGCTGCAAGGACTCATGGCTGTGGAACCCTTTATCATCTTCTATGCAGACAAGGTATCCATCAGAACTAATCCATCTTTCATGCCCAAGCTGGTGTCCAGTGTGGCTCTCAATCAATGTATTAATTTACCCACGTTCTTTCCTAACCCCCAAAACAAGGGGGAAAGGATTCTGCACACTCTAGATGTGCACAGACAGTGCAGATACTATCTGTTTTTGAGGATGTGTGCCTGCAATTTTTTCTGATAGTCAGTCAACTGTCCTTGAAAAGGCAGATAGGATGTATAAAGTTCCTTAGTGTTTTAAATTTTATAAACTATTCCCAAACCTGACCCAGCAGCTACAGCCTTAGTTGACTCCACTCTTGTGAAGCATTTAGATAATTTCAGTCCTACTCCTTCTTGTAAGGATGGGAAAATTATTGATAGGCATAGGGAAAAAAAGTGTATACTTCTGCAGCTTCAATTTTCAAAATTTTAAATGGTCAGGATCATATGTTAAAGTTTGTTCTGATATATTATGAAAGTGTAAGGAATATTTTATTCACTTTTTTTCTTGTTTTGAAAAATAAGCTGCTTTAAGTAACTTAGTTTCTTCTATTGCACAGGTCACTACTCTTTTTTTACGATTACAGAGTGTGTATGATTCTGTTGATACTACTTTGAGGGCTATGGCCACTGGTACTGTTTTAAGGAGGTTTGCTTGGCTGCATTCTGAGAACTCCTCAGATGATTTAAAAAAAATGAGATTTAAATTCTGCCTTAGATAGACATTTAGTGTTTGTACTGGGTTCCGGTGTGTAGCTCGCAAGACATATCCCTGCCAGCTACATCGCCAAAACCAAATGGCTGCAGCAGCACTTTGCTGTAGAGCAGTATGGCTGAAAAGCATAGCTGCTGCAGCTGTACACTATGAACAGAAATGCTTTAAATTGTGGTGATCCTTACAGACAGCTGTCCGGCTGTATTCTAGCAGAGACAACCCTGCTAGATGTGCAGCATATTCCTTATTCTCATTCAAGGAATGCATTCATTGTATTATTTATTTATTTTATTGTCAGAACATCTGAATCTACATTTTCTCTTTGGCAACAGATTGTTTCAAACAAATAGGTTCTGAAAAATCATTCAGCAGGGTTATGGCTGGCAGTGGAAAGAAATTCCTCCTTTTTAGGGGGTCATTCCTCACCTTTCAAATCAGACTCTCTTGTTTCCACCTGTTTTTCATCACATGCTATCCCAAGAAGTGATAGAAACAGTTCCTCCTTTCCAGGTGGGGAAGGAGTTTTTATTCAACGATATTCCTGGTGCCAAAGAAAAAACTGCTAGAAGATCAGTTCTGGATCTTTCTTTCCTAAACCCATTTATGATGGTACCCACATTCAAAATAATGTCACTTCACAGTCTGTTACTTTTTCTTCCTCTTTCAAGTTTCCTGATAACACTAGACTTAAAAGATGCTTATCATTACATCCCTGTTAATCGAGACTTAAGGTGTTAAAGTTTTGTGTGCCTGTATCACATTATCAGTTCTGTGATTTACCCTTTGGACTATCCACTACTCTAACAGTGTAAGTGTGCATCTCCAATTATAGATCAATCCAGGCTACGTTTTTCTATATTTAGGCAACTTGCTTACATTTGTAACTCTCTTTCAAAATGTCAGGAGTCGGTTGGGTCAGAGATCGCTTGCAAAAGCTGGGATTCCAAGAGAACATTCAAAAGTATGTCTTGACTCCCTCACACAGGATTGTGTTTCTTCCACAAGAAAAATAGATCTTTATCTAGATCAGTTTCTAAGCTTTCCCACTGAGATTTCACTCACTGCAAGGGAATACATCAAATTCTGAGTTTCGTGGCAGTAATGATTTTCATACTCCTGACCCCACATGAGAAAGATACAGTGATATCTAAAATCTTTTTGATCACAGCATCAACACTTTTTATCTTTTCAGATCCCAGTGCTGGGGTTTGTCAGAACAGATTTTTTTTGGTGGAGACAATAGATGTCTTTAAATCCAGATCTCCCCTTCTCCATCTTTGTTCCAAAGCAGTCAGTCACCACAGACACTTGAGTCTGCTTAGGTAGCAGTTTCAGGGGAGATACAGGTGCAGAGGGTGTGGAGCACCAAGGACAAATGCAAGCACATACATATCAAGGAGATGCTTGCCTTGATCAAGGCATTCAGCTCTTTGAACCATTTTTCCTCAGGACCATTTCAAATGTTTACAGGCAATACCACAGTCATGTGGTACATCAACAAGCAAGGAGGAACCAGGTCATACCCCCTTTTCAGACTAGTCATGTTAGCTTGGGGTATAACATTACAGCACAATCTCACTCTACAGGCATCCTACATTCTGTCAGAGCAAAACTGCGTGGCAGACGAGCTGTGCAGGACGAAGGTAGACCATCACAAATGGAAACTAGACTGGGGGGGGGGGGGTCTTCCAAGATTTGATTCATCTATGAGAAATTCTTAAGTAGACCTCTTTGCTTCTTCTCTGAACAATCAATTGGCAAAATTCTGTTCCAGGACTCCATGCAAGAAGGCCTGGAAGACCGATGTCTTTTCTTTGGACAGCAATGTTCCTTTATGCCTTTCCACCCCTTCTACTCATATCCGGGGTACTTCTTAAGGTTTAGAAGGAACTCCTCTCAGCTCATTGCGGTGACTCCCTTTTGGTCCAGGCAACCATGGCTGTCTGTTATTTTGGGAATAGCCAGGAGCAATTACCACAAGCTTCCTCACAGACAAGATATACTCACAAGAACAGGGGTGTTTGACACATCCTGACATCAGTCATCTTCAATTGACTGCCTAGATGATGGTCTTATTTCCTTTTATATACCTGTTTCCTGAGGATGTACAACAGGTGCTAATGGAGGCAAGAAAGCCTGTGATTAGAAAATTATATATTAGCAAATGGAAAAGGTTTTCTTGTTGGGGCCAAGAACATAACCAGCACCAATTCAGATCTAGTTGTTCTCTGGTTTTAGAGTATTTGTGTGGGTTAATATCCTGTGCCCTTTCATATTCCATTATCAAGGTTAATTTTCAGGATGTCTGCTCATGAATTCTCCTCTTTCAAGGCAGTTTCATATCGCAATGTTCTTTGTAAGGGGTTTTGCATAAGAGTTTGATTGCTCTGACCTCTGCAAGAAGGGTATCCAAATTGCAAACTCTTATAGTGTCAGCCCTACCTCATTTTCTATAGGGACAGAGTTTCTTTGAGAACGAATCCTTCTTTTATGGCTAAAGTGGTATCCCAGTTAACGAAGCCGAACTATCCAGCTCCTCATTTTCTTTCCTGAATCTAAAAATGAGGGATAAAGGATACTCCGTACCTTGGATTTTCACAGACGGGTCAGATGCTATCTTGATAGAACTAAATCCTTCAGCTCTTCGGGTAAATTGTTCATTTCCTGTGAAGGTAAGAAGAAGGGACAACCTGTGTTAAAACGGACTATTTCCAAATGGCTGTCTAAGGCTGTTATATTACCTTTTGTTATACCCACCATGACAAATCTATTCCAGACAAGATCAAGGCCCATTACACCAGGGCTGTCTTTGGATTGTACATATCTTTACAAAGCACCATAAGCTTGATTCCTTCTCTAGTTCTAGATCATGCTTTGCTAGGACCATTCTCCAGGGACTCCTACACCCTTCTCCCAAATATAATCAGCAATGATAATCCACCCTTATAGCTATGGCTGCTGCAGCAGTGATTCTGAAGTATATAGTACAGTTGTGTGAGCTGAACTTGCCTAACAGTAGATGTTCGAGTTGTCCTTCCCTCCATCCATCCCCCTTGATTTTTGGTGCGTTTTTTTATGCCAAGGTATGGACAATTATTTTTGTTATTCCTAGCATTGCTCCTTCAGACTCAGCCTCCCAATCTGTTGGCAGAAGAGCTCTGAATAGCTTTATGCCCAAACTTGTCGTTTAGTCACCTCATCTTGATCTGATTAACAGTTTGGGCATGTGGAAAGTGCCGTGTAGCTTTGTAAGATGGCTATATGTTATATACTTGGATGGATATAACCCTTATGACTAAAACTACTGCAGCCTAATACAATACATATAGAATACATCCATTGTTACAGTAAGTTCAACATACACAACTCTACTGTATTTGTAGAAGTGACTCGTGACAACTGCAGTGATCATTCTAACATCTATTGTTACAGTAAGTTCATCTTACACAACTGTACTGTATTTATAGAAGTGACTCGTGAGAACTGCAGTGATCATTCTAACATCTGCTGTTACAGTAAGTTCATCTTGCACTGTACTGTATTTGTAGAAGTGACTCGTGAGAACTGCAGTGATCATTCTAACATCTATTGTTATAGTAAGTTCATCTTGCACTGTACTGTATTTGTAAAAGTGACTCGTGAGAACTGCAGTGATCATTCTAACATCTGTTGTTACAGTAAGTTCATCTTGCACTGTACTGTATTTGTAGAAGTGACTCGTGAGAACTGCAGTGATCATTCTAACATCTATTGTTACAGTAAGTTCATCTTGCACTGTACTGTATTTGTAGAAGTGACTCGTGAGAACTGCAGTGATCATTCAAACATCTATTGTTACATTAAGTTCATCTTGCACTGTACTGTATTTATAGAAGTGACTCGTGAGAACTGCACTGATCATTCTAACATCTATTGTTACAGTAAGTTCATCTTGCACTGTACTGTATTTGTAGAAGTGACTCGTGACAACTGCAGTGATCACTCTAACATCTATTGTTACAGTAAGTTCATCTTACTTTCACAAATGCATTACAGTATTGCGACATCTTGGATAGTGATCATTAATTAGTAAAATATTTGACATACCTGTGCTTTAGTTATTTTTAGTTACCTAGTAGTGATTCAGACTTGGTACATGCACTGATAAAATAAAAATATGGAAAGTAATATAGCAGAAATAAATACCATTGGAAGCATTGCTGCATTTTGTGCTTTTAGCAAGAACAAGTCATATGTAAAAAAACAAAATGGATGATTCAGTGCAAAAATTTTTATTTTTTCTTTAATCTAAACAGTGTGACATTGTGTGAGCTATCAGCCTGTTAGGCACTATGATTGTTAGAAGTTGTATTTAGTACGAGTATTTTTGCAAAATGTAATACAATTTTATATTCATAATTCATAAGATTTTTGTTGCTGTGCAGCACAGGCACAATAAAATACTTTTTCATCTGAAATAAACATAGTGTTTTCTACCTATCAAGTATACTTTTCTGAAGTTTGGTTTAAAAGGTTGTCAAAATGACTAAGGTTCTGAAACAAACACTACGATTTCAGAGATTTTAGACAGTTTTCTTTTTGTCTTGTAGACCTCAGGCAGAAATAAAATGTTCAAAGTAAACCAAATGTTGGACAGGCAAAGACAAATAAATATGTAAAGTATGAACAGCAGACGTTCGTAGAGAGGAAACTTCTATGCCATCTCTCATCAAATATTCCATTTAAAGTAGAAAAAAAATCATCTCCAATAAGAAAAGACTGTTCACTTGTTATTTAAAGCAGGAGTCACTTTAAAAGTATCACCTATGGTAGTAACAATGTTCTGCTTGTAAAACTAACACTGTTTAGTGTCTTCAAAAATTAAATGCTGGATCATTTTTTGCAGTGTTATTTAGGACTTAAAGCTCTCATTAAATTTCATAGCCTGATCTGCCTTTATAGGTTTAAGATGTACAAGACAGAAGCATTTCATTCCTCCTGTGCAAGTTAATCCAGTGAACAAATTCTGCTTTTCTAAAGGACTTAAATTCTGCTTTTCTAAAGGACATAAATTAGAATTAAGTACTGTTTTAGAATCTATTGTATGACATTTGTAATGCAATCAAATGACCATTTAAATAATATTACCCTTAATAACTGCTTTGTTGTATTAACTAATGCATTGAGGTCAAGCAAAATAAGTGAAACTGCAACCATCTCACTGACATCATTTTCATCTATGTATTCATAGGTTCATACTAGGCTATCTGCCCGAGTGCACTGATCACAGTGGTGCAATTTGAGGCTTACGCCACTTTAGATGAACAACTATACAGCTGAACATTATTTTGCTGTGCAATCTGTCGAGAACAGTGACATGAGTTAATCCTCTGATGAAATGTTTATATCTGCGATCTCCCATCCATTGGTCAAGATTTCTCTTGAACAAGGCCACCTACTGCCTCACATGTCCACCATTTTGTTCCACAGCATAGCTGTCAGTCTTTTTAATTTCTTAACCCAGATTGTGGCTAAGTGCTGTTATAAAGCATCATCTATAGTCTCCCGCCCTTGTGGCTCTGATAGATCTAGATTTTTGAGGTGAAGCATATTCATCAAATCTGGGTTTGACATGGCTTTTGGGATGTCCCTAAAAGGTCACCTCTTGATGACACAAACTACGACTGAATAGAGCTGGAGTTCTTTCAGATGGAAACTGAGCAGCCTAACTGATATAAGCACCATTTACTCAGTGTCATCATGATTCAGTTAGTACTCTCCTCTGTCAGGACTGAATCCCAGTTCTGCTGGTCATTCTTTCTCTTTCAGACTATCCCATACAGTTTTCCTGTCTCAGTCTATGACGTCTCAGTGGACTGCTTCCCAGTGGTCTCTGAATAACAGGGAGACTAACCTCCCTTGATCTAGATGAGAATCACTTTGTGTGTGTGTGTGTGTGTTCCTAACTACTTTGCTACATGGGTGTGTGTGACAGACTACTATCAACCTGGGTCCCCAGGTCCCTGATAACTTCTTCTGTGCTCAGTGGATTGCCACCTATTTGGTAGCTAGGGGTAACCTTGTTTTTCCCAAAGGGTATGACTATGCATTTTTGGCATTAAACTTCAGGCAGAGCTCTGCAGTTATGTTTACTTGAGACCAGGTAATATCTGTGTCAGATGTGTTTTCTACTATGGCTGATAGTCATCTGCAAACTTTGTCAATAACAAAGTGTACAGTGTTTCAAAGGCTTGTACTGAAAAGTAGATGCCAAACAAGAGTTTCTCTACTCTTGACGGAATGTATCATAACTATTTTGCCTCATTAGGGCTATAAACTGCACATGGCAGGCAAATAAATCCAACAGACTACGTAGCTAGATTTTGACCTATCAAGGACTGAGGAATCCAAACAGTGTCTAGAAATATGAACAGCAACAAAAGTAAGCTGCCAAACTTAACCCATGCCGTGAATGGCCCATCACTGTCCCGCAGTGGGTGTTACCTTACCTCAAGCTTGTATTGATCTCAACAGCTGATATTTTTCTTACTTTTTCCATTGAGTAGCATATTGACCAAACTTTGCAGATGTATCCTCTTATGTCTAAATTCCCTCTCAGTTTCTCAGCAGACTGGCAAGTGTAGAAACTGCTTTTGACGCTAAAATCTGATGCTTCCTTCAAGTATAGCAAGTTGTGATGGGGTATATTAATCTCTGCGCCCAGATACAAGAAAAACTTATACAAATTCTTTTCTACAAGTCACTCATTTAGGATAGGTTATTTCTGTTCTGGAAGCTGGCAGTGGAAAACAATTTGTACACAAACAGACTTGTGCATGCCTTCAGCTCCACACTAATTTCTTTCCTGTGCTCTATCCCAAAAGCATTTGAGCATCATTAATTTGATGCTTAAATGATGACCATTTATTTCATCCTGTAGTCCTGGGTATCTATAGAAACATAACATGGCAGCTTACTTCAACACTTTGAGTATGAAATCAGTCTGTTCATATCAGTTAAAGGTAAGCCTTTCCCAAGTTCACAAGCTTGCAAAGCTCACCTAGATGACAGATCACTTTAAGCCCTACTGCAAGACTGAAAAGAAGACACTTAATATGTCCCGCATTTTTAGTAATTTTATCACATAGTTCCAGACAATTTTCTGGAACGTTTTCCTTGTAATAAAATTTAAACTGTTGACAAATGAGGAAGTTATATTTAAGTGGCTGAAATATGCTCTGCCCTATAAGTACTGATAATAGGAGATTAATTATTACAGGCATCACACACATCTAACTATTCTTCTAAAGGGGTCTATATCAGAATTGTGAATGTTCACAATGTTGAATCTGACATTGTTGACAGGTAAACAGCGAAACCGCAGAACATCGAAGAGGTAAATGGAAATCTCTGTAAAGGGAGATTTCTGTTTACTTCAATGTAGTGCAGTCTCAATCTCAGAGTTGGAATATTTAAGTAGCAGGGGTGAGGGGGTGTAGGGGGTCTTGCCCCCCTGCTTAAAGCAAGTAGGTCTATTATTTTACTTTTTGTGATGTTTTTATTAGGTGTTCGATGCTACTGGACTTTGATATGATGTCGATCATATCGTATTCGAAGTTCAGTAACTTCTAGCATCTAATATAAACCCCTTCTAAAGGATTGACTCTCAGATGCTTAATTTGTTAGAACAAGGAAAGCCTCATACCAGACTTGAGACACCTCTTCTTTGCCAAGACTTGAGACACCTCTTCTTTGCCAAATATAAGCAGGCTAGTGAAGTAAGAGGAGTACCAGACAGTTACATGAAAAACATAAAATTATTCATTTTTTACTGTTTGGGTAACCTCTTATTTGTTTTCAGAGAATCTGCTGAAATTTAATGGTCAGCAACATATTTAGTGAAGAGGATTTTATTTATGTCAGAAGAACTGGATATATGTTTATAGTCAAGTACTGGGCCAACTGCCCTTGCAGGCCATTTTAAACCTAGCCAATTTCCCTTTTTGTGCTCAAAATAACCTTTTCTGTTTGGTTATAGATTGACTTTACCCATCCCATGGTTGATAACTTTATATTATCCCTAATGAGAATAACTGGGATCATACCATAGATAATTTGAGGGGATCCATGCATAGGATAAAGCATTTAGGAGCTGCATCTGTTCATTAGTAGTACAGGGTCAGTCCTGAGGTAAATGTTCTGATTCCCATCCATAGATCTAAGTTGCACTTGAAAATGGACAGGGATAAACTTTTGTTTTGTTTGGATGGGGACTCAGTTCTATAGCAGTGGTATCCTCTGTAAAATAAACCTGTCACCCTAAATCATTCTGTTGATGAAGAGGTTTAGATCCATATACTGAGTATTTCTGATGCCATTTGACTTACTGATGTTCAGTAAACCCATCAGTAACGGGTGAGAGGATGCTTTGTATGGTAGACATAGGCCTCCCCTTAGCAAGTCTGTAAGATATCGAGTATAGTGACAGGGCTTTGAGTTGGTGCATTTATGGCATGTTGTTTAGGCTGTGTATCCTTTTATTAAAATATATGTGTGGGCATTACAGCAATTCCATAACAGCACAAACCAAATGAAAAGTAAGGTACCACAGAGCAGGAGAAATCGCAATATATGCACAACCAGCCGCGATTCCTGCAGATAAATTTATTGGATATTCCAAATGTTTCACCTTAAGAGCACAAGGAAATTTAAAAGACCATAATAAGCTAAGCTTTCATCCTTGTAAAGTCAGAGACTACTTCAGGGTAAGACCTATCCCATTCTTACTGATTTAAGTAAGGCACCAAATATAAAAACACACACCCACTATTCATGACTTCGCAATCATACAAAAACATTTCAAAAAATTAATATTAATTGGGTAACTAAATTAATACTAAAAATCTACCTAAAAAATGCAAAACATAAAACCTATATTAAAAATATGTGAATATATATATTATTATTAGTTCGCACACACCTCTTTCTGTGGCTTTTCATTTGAGGACACATGAAAGTGAAAAGGAATCATTCAACCCAGGCCATCGCAGGGCATTAGTTCTCAGTTGCCACAATGCTTCCTGTCTTCCCACAAAAAGGTAACCAGGGTGAACCTGTCACATCTGGTACAATAACTTCTATTACAACAAATTTAAAGGTATGGTCGTTGTATTCCATACAGTGCCTAGCTAAAGCATTTGTTTCTTTCCTATTTTAATGTCTCTTAGATGTTCATAAATTCGGTTTCTTAATTTTCTCTCCATTTTTCCTATATAAAAACACAGACATTGTACACATAAGGTGCAATACACTACTTTTTCTGAATTGCAGGAACATTTCCAGTTTAATTTAACAGTGATATTATTAATGTTCAAACAACACCCTTCTTGAATATAAGTACAAAAATGGCAAGACCCAGTGCTTAATCAGCACCAACAGGGAAGTGAAAGGTTAAGCCCTGACTTTATAGTGAACATTGCTGAAAATAATATACTACGTAATTCTGATAAAAACACTTGTCAAAGCCTTTGCCAATATCCGAATCCCAGGGTGACAGGTGCAAGCCGTCTCATGGCAGCGTGGCTTGTCCAGCATGTCATCCCAGGCAGACAGATACTGGATCCCCTTTGAATGACACCAGTGTTTAAGCCAATTGTTAAAGCTGATCATCTTATCTCTGTATTGTGGCATCACTCTTGGTGAAGGTAGGATACTGCTCAAGGTCAGGGTCATACCTGCCTGGGCTACATAGTCAGAGAGCTCCTCAATGTCTCTTTCATGTAGTCCAAGGAGGTACGCCTCAGGTCGCTTACACCAGCGTGGACAATGACTGAGTCATATTTGTACTTGCTGTTGAGAGACCTGAGTGCTTGCGTTATGTGGCGGATTCTAGCGCCCGACAGGCAGCTTACTGTGACCTTCTCCTTACTCAGTCTGGTGAGCGACATCAGTGTGTCTGACTATGGAGTCACCAATGACTAGTGTGTCTGGCATTGTGTTTGGCCTTAAGGGCTGTGACTGTTTGACACTCTGACTGTGAGGTCTATGTGTTGCAGGTGTTGTGTTCTGAGGTGGTGGTTGTTTGGGTGTCTGCTTTGGTGGCCTCTGCTGTTTTGGTAGATTTTTGATCAGAGCCTCCAGTATGTCTTTGTGTGTTTATGTGTATGATTTGAGGTTGTAATGGTGCTATGTGAGACTGGGTCTATAGTGTGTGTGGTAACCTTCTCCTCCTGACTGGTCTTGCCAGTCCTGTGTTGAGAGAGCTCAGCCTCCAGTTTGGCCGTATAGTTGCATCTCTCGCATGTATTTGTGTTTTGTGGGAGGAGGAGAGGGTTGTCTGTGTACATGAGGCAATTGTAACATTGCCTCAGTATTCCCAGGTTCACCAGCTGAGCAGGAGAGGACACTAGCAACTGATCCCTCGACATGCTAGAAGGATAGACAAAAACTTTAAAAAGATTCAGGGGACGGGTGACCGAGAAATGGGGGTTACCTTTTGGGGTACTATCTATGACAAGAGTGCCGTATCAAGGTAATAAGTACTGTAGGAGCAAGTGCTAGGTTTAACAGATAGAGAATAGTCTACTTGGAGTCAAGTGGAGATGAACTTTTAGTTATAGGATAAGCTGATTAGATCAGTAGTATAGTTCGAGGAAGGTAGTTTTAAGGGAAAATTTGAAGAGTGGACTTTAGGTAGTCCGAATAGTTTAAACCTGCCTAACTTGCGCCTGCCCTAGTGTGCAACAGTGGCAGCTCATCTAAATCAGCTAACGCTACACATCATGCTTATACCAGGGGCTGGAAAAGCTAGAAACTGGCCCAAAACGACTCAATAAACTACTAGTTACTGGCTGAAACCTCACAAAACTGGACAAAAGGCAGCTCAATGCTTCCCACTCCCACTGGTAAGCAAGGTAACTTCCTCTCCCCAAATAAGGCAAGGAAACAGTACACAGGAACTACAACCAAAGCCCAGGAATCAGCAACTCTGAAACTGGACTAAACTAGTAAAGCAGGAAAAACAAGAGATATTTTTTTTTTCTTTTTTTTTTTTTTTTTTTCACAAAACAGGCAGAAACAGGTACAGCGAACACTTATAAATGCTATGAATCAGCTACTACAGCTTACACAGAAGAATTTGCTACAAATACAGTCAAATAGTAACAAACAAGGATTCCAAGTGCAATATTAAGTTAAATGCAGTAAAAACAGCTTCAATGTAACAGAAAGGCAGGCAAAATACAGTCGCTAGGTATTCAGATGTGGAAAGCAACAAAAATTATACTTAGTATCAAGAAAAGTCGCTTATTCAGCTCAGAAGGGCAGAGTCCAGCCTCTCCTGCCACAAGAGTGCAGACCGCAATCCTTCCTAACGTAAAATAACTGGCCTGAAGCCCAAGTGCTTAAACCAGAACTAATACACTTTTAGAATAACAGACACTGAGCTCTCAATCAGCAGTTCCTAACTTAGAAGGATGTAAGCTGCCTGTCCTGCCACCACAGTGCAGGCCACAAACCTTCCTAATGTAAAACAACTGGTCTGAAGCCCAAGTGCTTAATCCAAAAGACTTAGAAATGATAGCTACACTTTAATCAAGTTACTACCAGCAGTAATAAATACAACTGAATACTTTAAAAATGCCTGGATTAGTGCTCAAGTTATACAAACAAAGCTAGATTCAGCAGGTCTGGATCTAGTCTATGCCAAACGAGGTGTACCAATTTCAGTAAGAAGCAGTTCAAATATGCAGGCACTATAAGCTTTAACCAGAAATTCCCAGCTCAGAAGGACAGAGTCCAGCCTCTCCTCCCACAAGAGTGCAGAACACGAACCCTCTTAATGTAAAATAACTGGCCTCAAGCCCAAGTGCTTAAACCAGAATTAATACACTTTTAGAATAACAGACACTGAGCCCTCAATCAGCAGTTCCCAACTTAGAAGGATGTAAGCTACCTGTTCTGCCACTACAGTGCAGACCACAAACCTTCCTAATGTAAACTGGTCTGAAGCCCAGGTGCTTAAACTAAAAGGCTTACAATGAGTTACACCAAGCAGTAATAAATACAATTGAGTACTTTTAAGATGACGCAAGAGCAAAATAAAGTAAGAAAAAACACAAATACAGTATATATTTTTTTTTTTTTTTTTTTTTTTTTTTGAAAGAGAGAAAGGAAAGAGAGAAAGGAGTAGCAGAAACTAAGCTGATTGGCCTTCTCAAATGCTCTCCCTGTACTGGGTAGAATGAGGTAATGACGCTAGACTGGGAGGAGGGTCCCAGATCAAATTTACACTAGGGGCGGCAACTGCAAAGCCACCAACTATAAACACTATACCAACAGGGAGGGAGGGTGGGAAACAAACTGCAGAAGTGTTACTCCCAGCTGAAAAGCAGCAGTGAGCCTTTAAATGAAAGTTTTAAACAGCTAAAGGAGCCACTAGAAAAAGAGTTTAACTGCAACAAGTTATCATAAACAAACAACCCAACAGATGCTTAATAAGAGTGGACAATTTCCAGTTAATACCTCACACACAGTGAAACTAGCTAGACAAAATACACAGTACACAAAGTACTATAAACAACAAAGAAATAAAGAACAAAATAAACAAAAACCAGGATACTTAATGTTATATATTGTAGCTCCGAGTTTGCTGAGTGTCCTTCCTTCGATAAGCTCACTGTAAAATGGCTGAACACTCACAACTGAGCTTCTTTGGTAACAGAAAGTTGAAACCTGAGACAGCTTTTAAGAAAGAAATCTCAAAAGAACCAATGAGGTGCTTAGTCTAAGCTGTAGTCCAGGAGACCTCAGTCAGCCAATGACCTCAAACAAGTCTCTCTCACTGAAATGCCTAATGGCTTTGGCTAAAACAAGATGTCCCTGAATTATGTACTCAGACACACAGCCTCCACAAACACTAGGCCCAAATACAAGCCTGAATATGGAAATGCTACAAATATCCACACTACTTAGAACAAACTGCAGAAGTGTTACTCCCAGCTGAAAAGCAGTGAGCCTTTAAATGAAAGTTTTAAACAGCTAAAGGAGCCACTAGAAAAAAAGAGTTTAACTGCAACAAGTTATCATAAACAAACAACCCAACAGATGCTTAATAAGGGTGGACAATTTCCAGTTAATACCTCACACACAGTGAAACTAGCTAGAAAAAATACACAGTACACAAAGTGCTATAAACAACAAAGAAATAAAGAACAAAATAAACAAAACCAGGATACTTAATGTTATATATTGTAGCTCCGAGTTTGCTGAGTGTCCTTCCTTCGATAAGCTCACTGTAAAATGGCTGAACACTCACAACTGAGCTTCTTAGGTAACAGAAAGTTGAAACCTGAGACAGTTTTAAGAAAGAAATCTCAAAAGAACCAATGAGGTGATTAGTCTGACCTGTAGTCCAGGAGACCTCAGTCAGCCAATGACCTCAAACAAGTCTCTCTCACTGAAATGCCTAATGGCTTTGGCTAAAACAAGATGTCCCTGAATTATGTACTCAGACACACAGCCTCCACAAACACTAGGCCCAAATACAAGCCTGAATATGGAAATGCTACAAATATCCACACTACTTAGAACAAACTGCAGAAGTGTTACTCCCAGCTGAAAAGCAGCAGTGAGCCTTTAAATGAAAGTTTTAAACAGCTAAAGGAGCCACTAGAAAAAAAGAGTTTAACTGCAACAAGTTATCATAAACAAACAACCCAACAGATGCTTAATAAGGGTGGACAATTTCCAGTTAATACCTCACACACAGTGAAACTAGCTAGAAAAAATACACAGTACACAAAGTGCTATAAACAACAAAGAGCACAAGGAAATTTAAAAGACCATAATAAGCTAAGCTTTCATCCTTGTAAAGTCAGAGACTACTTCAGGGTAAGACCTATCCCATTCTTACTGATTTAAGTAAGGCACCAAATATAAAAACACACACCCACTATTCATGACTTCGCAATCATACAAAAACATTTCAAAAAATTAATATTAATTGGGTAACTAAATTAATACTAAAAATCTACCTAAAAAATGCAAAACATAAAACCTATATTAAAAATATGTGAATATATATATTATTATTAGTTCGCACACACCTCTTTCTGTGGCTTTTCATTTGAGGACACATGAAAGTGAAAAGGAATCATTCAACCCAGGCCATCGCAGGGCATTAGTTCTCAGTTGCCACAATGCTTCCTGTCTTCCCACAAAAAGGTAACCAGGGTGAACCTGTCACATCTGGTACAATAACTTCTATTACAACAAATTTAAAGGTATGGTCGTTGTATTTCATACAGTGCCTAGCTAAAGCATTTGTTTCTTTCCTATTTTAATGTCTCTTAGATGTTCATAAATTCGGTTTCTTAATTTTCTCTCCATTTTTCCTATATAAAAACACAGACATTGTACACATAAGGTGCAATACACTACTTTTTCTGAATTGCAGGAACATTTCCAGTTTAATTTAACAGTGATATTATTAATGTTCAAACAACACCCTTCTTGAATATAAGTACAAAAATGGCTTAATCAGCACCAACAGGGAAGTGAAAGGTTAAGCCCTGACTTTATAGTGAACATTGCTGAAAATAATATACTACGTAATTCTGATAAAAATCATTTAAATATACAGAACCAGAATGACCATAATTTTGGCAGAGCATTTATTACAACCTTCAACAATAGTAACAAAAAGGTGGTAGACATCCTTTTTAAGAATTGGGTTGTATTAGCTAACATTAAGGGCACAAGATGAACAGTAGGTCAAACTCCTACTATTGTGTATAAGAAAGACAAATGCTTAAAAAACATCTTAGAATATACATATACTCATTCATTTAATGGGAGCATGAAGCAATTGAGAACTAATGCCCTGCAAAAGCCTGGGTTGAATGATTAATTTTCCCTTTCAAGTTTTCTCAAACGAAAAGCCACAGAAAGTTGAGTGTGTAAACTAATAATATATATATATTTACATATTTTTAATATAGGTTTTATGTTTTGCATTTTTAGGTAGGTTTTTAGTATTAATTTAGTTACCTAATTAATATTAATTTTTTAAATGTTTTTGTATGATTGGTAAGTCATGAATAGTGGGTGTGTGTTTTTATATTTGGTGCCTTATTTAAATCAGTAAGAATGGGATAGGTCTTACTATGAAGTAGTCCCTGAATTTACAGGGATGACAGCTTAGCTTATTGTGGTCTTTTAAATTTCCTTGTGCTCTTAAGGTGAAACTTGTGGAATATCTAATAAATTTATCTGCTGGAATCTCAGCTGGTTGTACATACATTGCGATTTCTCCTGCTCTGTGGTACCTTACTTTTCATTTGTGGACATTCCAGTTGTTGCATGTGTCTGGATAGATACATGCCAAAGGGGGCATTATATTCAATGAACAGCTTAATAAGGGCTGAGTAAAGGGTGACATTGGCATCCCTAGATCTAAACGCCACCCATTTGTTCATAAGCAGTGCAATATAGAAGGATTTTTTGCAACAATAGATATATGGTGGTCAAATGTTAGGCCACTGTCCATATAAGTTCCCAAATCCCAAACAACTGGTTCAACTCTCAGGAAGTATTGTCAATGTGGTAGTTCCCTGGGGTAGATGACTTCCCAAAGGATACATACAGTAAGTCCTTCTTTGGCATGGTTCATAGGTGTGTACTACACTAATAGCCCTGGGGCATTTATAAGCCTAACCATAGGATTACCCTGGCATAGTGCCACCTGACCTTAGTTCCTAGTGCCTCTGTCGAGTAGAGCCACTGGTGTTACCCACAGGGTGAATTTTCTGTTTCCCATCCACTCATCAAGATATCTCTTGAAGAGGGTCAGTGAGGTGCTCTGCTTGACATGTATGAGAAGTCTTTTCCATAGCATGAGCAGTCTCTGGGTTATGAACCTGTCCCTCCAGCATCTTCTGTTAATTGTGGTAATGAGGTTGAGGTCGCTGGAGTGTGTGGTGCGGAGGGATTGGGATGACTTTAGATGTAGCAATTCTAACAGAGCTTGGTCAGACATGGCTTTGTAAGTCAAGCAAAGAAAGCCTCTAAGTAGATAATATGAGACAGAGAATAGTTGGAGTTGTTTTGTGCGTGTCCATATAGGACAAGTGTTTAAGGCCTATGATCCTCTTTGTGAGGTACGTTTGGGACTCTCCATTTGTTGCAGGTGTCTAGTGAGGTACACGCCAAATGGGGTATTGCACTAGATGACTGGCCTAATGAGGGAAGAGTAGAGGGAGACAATGCTTTGTTTCTTCCTGGATGCAAAACCCTTAGTAATGAGATATGCCACATAGAAGGACTTTCTGACCACAGTGGCAATGTGGTGATCAAGAGAGGTTGCTGTCAACCTCTGTTCCCAGATCTCTTATAACACCTTGTGTGTTCAGTGGACTACTATCGATGTGCTAATTCATTAGAACCTGGTTTTTCCCAAAGGGAAAAACTACATATTTTTTGGCATTGAGCTTAAGGCCATGGTTCTGACACCAGTCATTGGTCACAGTGGTCTCCTTGATTAGCATTTTATTTTGCACCCATTGTCTTGGGAGCAGCAGTCATGCCTACTTTTTTTATAGTAGTTGGTAGGTACAGTAACTTTTAGTTCCCTGCATCATTGCTATTGATGGTTTGGAAGATGTTCAATATAAATAGAACAAAGCTGTAGTTATCATTAAAAACAATGATTTATTAATAAAGAAGTTATAGTATTTGTAAGCAGTTACAATAATACAATTTTGTGTGTGTTTTTTGAAAGGCTCTGCCTTGCCTAAAATTTTAATGAATTAATTGATTGATTCATTCATTCATTAACTATTCAAGGTCACAGTGAAACCAGAGCCTATGCTGATATTCAATTGGGTGTAAGGCAAGGAAACTGATTGTGCATGGGATGCCAATACAGACACCTATGGATATTATGGAGGATTACAATTCACCTAGAGCATGTGTTTGGGATGTTGGAGAGACCTAGATTACCCCCCAAAACCCACATTGAACAAAGACAACACTTACATACTCTGCACAGAAGTGATCCCAAATAAAAAGCAAATAGCAAAACCAAGGACTTCGTGACTTAATCTGCATTAAATACTTACTGGAAGGAAATACAGTCTGTGCTCAGAAATTGGAAAAAGAATGTGCAGAGCTTTGTGTGTGTTTCATATTGATGTGAAAAGTTGTTCAAGTACATCATAAGCAACTGATTCTGCAAATCTATTCCAAATAACGACAGAATCTTAAACTGTATAGAACAAAGGCTGTATATGGTAAGCCATCATTACTAGCCTGAGCATTGAGTAATATGACACTCAGAAGGTTTTGTGTGTTAGTAAGGATGCCCTTGTTTAATTTGTTATAAAATGTTATGGTTCTGTAATACATTTAACGTGATATAAGCTGCACTTATAAGCATTTTGACTGCTGTTTTGTAATATACTGCATATGGAGTACCAGATGTGACAGCAATCACATAAATGTAATAGCCTATAAATTTCTGGTAAATGAATGTTCAGAAAACATCCAGTTTATTTACAAGTATTCTTTCAATTAGCTGACACTTTCTCTGCAGCCAGGTTCATAAATATTAAAATAGAAACTGCTTCCTACATGTAAAGTACTATGACATATTTAACAGAAGTATGTGTTCTCGTTGTCCAGTGCATGTTTTAACATACTCCTGCATTGTACTGACTGCTCCAGTAGCAACATTATAGTTGCAGCCCCCAGTCCCACATGTAGTGTTAGGATTGTACTATATTAGAAGGTACTGTTTTGTATTAAATAAAACCTTGTAATTATGAACGAGACCTGATATTCACAAAACCCGAAGGATATGTTAATAAAAATATTTTCATAATGAATTTGAGTACACTTTTGCTTTGTGGGTATTTCTGTAAAATCCACTGTACACAATTGTTAAGTCTATTCAGTTTATAGTCAACCATGGAGGGACATGGCATAGCCAGCAAGAATAACAAAAAGTACTCCAGGGTGCACATTGGTAAACATTCGTGGTAAGTACTATTGTTTGTACATTATCAAACCATTAGAGTCATTCATAGTTGTGAACGAACTGGTGTAGTACAGGATTGTATGCAAATGGCTACATACTACATTCCCCACAAAATGAGTCATGCAGGGAATAAATGCATCCATGTCCCTCCATATACTCAGATTGCTCCTATACTTGGTTATTGGAGCTGCTGCATAACATACCTTGTAACATGTCAGATCAGGACACTGCAGTGTATTTCACTCTGTTGTTACATGACAGACTAGACGAGTAATACAACTGTGATGGTTGTTTGCACTGTACAGCCTGTAAATCTAATAATTCTGTATTCAGACAACAGACCATGGTATTTGGTAATCCCAGCCATTGTCCTTACTGCTCTGCAATTATGTACAGAGCGGTGCAACGGCATGTCCTGCTCATTGCACATGATGACAATGAATAGACAATAGGTACAGTAGTTTTACAGTGTTTTCTGCCCTCGATGTCATGGCTGGGGTCTACTCATAAACTTGTACTTTGTTTCCATGACCCCAGAGCAGGGTCTACTAACATACTATGTTAATGTAAAGAACAACTTGTGCAAGAGCTTCAGTTGGCAGGAGCATTGTTGCTTGACTGGTCAGGAGTAGGGGGCAGGAAGGTGGCATTGATAGTGGATTGCCAGCACAGCAAAATTATTTTTATCACAGTTCCCCATCAAATCTTTGTTGTTCAGTCTTGAAAAACACATTAGCATATTAGGAAGTTCATCTTTGTTTGCTGCTGTGACAGCAATTGATTTGGAGTTCAGGCCATGCAAGGAATAGGAGATGAGACCTGTCCATATACAACTGTCACCATGTTCCTGAACCACACATAATGTTTTAGAGGGTTTACAGATAACTCTGGGCTTGGGACGGATATATATATATATATATATATATATATATATAGCATGTACCAGTCAAGTAGCATTAGAAGCCATGTTTCATCCTGTCGAATTCCTTGCAACAAAATAGTAGCAACTGTGACACGGGCTTTTACTGACTGCACAGAGCGCAATTAGTGTTGCATCAGCAGTGCTGCAAGAATAAATGTACACACACACACACACACACACACACACACACACACACACACACACACACACACACACACGTGCGCGCAGTCACATGCACTGTGTGACCTTTGCATAGTTAAGTGTCAGAATTCCATTTCTGTATCTGGAGACACCACAGTACTTCACCTCCATAGGAAAGCATTTACCAAGATATGGAAAAGAAACTTAATCAAGAAGTCAAACCTTGAAAAAGTGCAATGCAACTTCTTTACTGTCTATGGAAAAGTCATCCTAGTCTTTGTTTTTGCATAAATATTCAGAGGTAATAGAAGTTTCTCAATACTGTTTGCATATGTTTTATAGAACTGGAGAAGGCATATGACTGTATACCTAGAAATGGTTTGTGGGAACAGTTGTAGAAGTACAAGGTCCTAGGGCTGTTGCTTGACTACCATTTAATTCCTCAATTTGAAGGGATAAGAATTGTGTCCATTTTCTTTAGATTCGTGAGACTAACAGGAAATTAGCATAAGGACTAATTCAAGCTTGGACATAGGACTCCACCAAGGGTTGTATCTTTTCTGTCTTTCTGTTTGTGATTTTTTCATGTACAGCTTATCAAGGTAAAACCAAAATCTGGAAAGCATCTAGTTTGGTGATATGAAAGCTGTTTCTTTTTTTGTCAGTGGATGATATTGTCTTGTTAGTCTCACATGAGTCCAGTCTCGAACATGCAATGAAGTGATTGCATGCCAAGTATGAAGTGAATGGGGTAAAAATCATCCCTTTCAAATCTGAGATCATGACTGACTTTATGAAACCAGTAGAATGCCCTCTGCAGGTGGTATGGAAGCATCTACTTCAGCTTAAGAAGTTTACTTTGGGGTTTTGCAAATCTGGAATGGTATCAAGTCCAGACAATTGATTAGTAGGTGTTTTCAGCAATGTAGTCCTGCAGGTGTTGTTCTAGACAGTGATGGTGAGGTGAGAACTGAATCATAGGACAGAATTTGCACTTTATCAATCTCGGTCCATATCCACATGTGTGGTTTTAAACTTAGGATACTGATAAAAAGGATGATATTCTCAATGCAGGCAGCAGAAGTGCAGCTCCTTGACATGATAACTGAGCTTACTCTTCATGATAAAATTAAGGACTTTGCAATCCAGGAGGAATTCTGGGTAAAGCCACTACTCATGTACATTGAGAGGATGTAGCCAAAATGATTTGCATGTCCTCTGAGGATGCCCTCTAGTCTGGCCACCTTCCGTATGAGATGTGCTTGGCACAACCCACTGAGGGGAGGTGTCTGAGCAAATATTGGACCTATTAGAAGAATTATGTCTCACAGAATGCCTGGGAATACAGCAATCTATCTGGTCTACTCTACACAGCTGCCATTGTGATTTTCAGTGGGGCAAGTTTAGACATTGATAAAAGAAACATAAAGTTGATGAGATATAAAATGATGTTTTAGCAGCAAACACGCCTGTATCATCAAAAATGCTAATTTTAATTAACAGAATAATAAATAAAATGGTATTTATTTGTGCCAGGAAAATAATTAACTGCAGAATGGCAACATAGATAAAACTTGTAAGAAAGTAGTAATCAAATTCATTTACCAGTCACAGCAACAGTTCATCACAGGTACACAGTTTCTCTGAAGCTTGACAGTGTCTCCAAAAAAACACCTTTTAAGAAAGCCTAAGAATCAAAAGTAAAAAAGTCTTTCATTTAACAGTCTCCTCCCTGAAATAGACTCTCAAGCAAACATTCACAGAAACCATCAGTAATAGACCAGTTAGAGATTTAATCAATCTGTCTCACATCAACATCACACTCACACACACACAGATACATATATATGTGTGTGTGTGTGTGTGTGTGTGTGTATATATACATATATGAATGCACATGTGTGTGTGTGGTGTGGAAGAACTACCGAGGCACAGGGCTAGCCACCTGGCAGTGTAAACCTTGGCTCTAGATTACTGTCACTGGTGAAGTGACACCCTGACAAATCATTGTTATACTCTCTGGAAGATCATTATGTGGTCATGCTTGCAACAATCTCTGCATGCATAATTTATAACATCAAGTAACAACACAGCTTACATAGTACTTCAAATATGCAAGTTTGGTGTCTTTTCTGTCTAAAATTTTAGAAACATTTTTAAAATTCTCAGGCTTTACATAAGGTTTATTGCAGGGCACAAAAGTATACTCCAACAGGAATGCATAGTTTAATTTTGTGTAGTTTCATTACAGAAGTTCCTGTTGAGGGCAGAAATGCAACATAATCAAATGACAGTTTTAGAAACAGTAGATGTTAATCATTCAATCACTACTGCAGTGGTCTTAGCTATATATGGGTTATATCCTGCACAGGATATAACACCTGGACCCTTTCAGAGCTGGAGGACACTTTTCATGCACCCAGACTGTTGAGTACTTGAGCAGACCTGTTGAACAACAATAGTCAGAGCACCAAGCCTTTCAGAGCTTTCCTGCTTATGGAGAATGCTCCTCTTGCAGACTTTCATGGATCCGGTGGTCAGCTACCATTTCTCAATTACAGGGCAGATAAGTTCTCTCAAAGGAAAAAAAAAACTTTCACATTTTATTTTATGATGGCATGTACCTCACTAGGCCTCATGCAGCAGCAGCAGCAGGCCACAAAAGTACCTCACAAAGATGATCCAAGGCTTTAAACACATGTTGTACACGGACAGACAAAAACTCCACCTATTCTCTGTCTGATATTGTCTACTAAGAGGCACTCTCTGCTTGACTTAAAGCCATGTCTGACCCAGCTCTGTTAGAAATGCTGCATCTAAAGAAATCTCAATCCCTCTGCACCACTCGCTCCAGAGACCTCAACCTCATTACCACAATCAGCAGAACATTCTGGAGCGACAGGTTCATAACCCAGAGACTGCCCATGCTCTAGAATAGACTTCCCATACATGTCAAGCAGAGCATTTCATTGGCCCTCTTCAAGAGAAATCTTGATGAGTGGATGGGAAATAGAAAGTTCACCTCGGGGAACCCTACTTGATAAAGACACTAGGAACTAACGTCAGGCGGCACGATGCTAGGGCACTTCTATGGGCTATGCTTGTAAAGGCTCCAGGGCCATTAGCCTAGTACACACCTATGAACATTACTTTATTCTTTGAAATACTTTGTTTTATGGTAAGAATATTATGTTTATTCGAATGTCTCATGACTTCAGTCAGTTAAAAATCTGTCGTTCTGCTTTTTACTTTAGTGTAAAGACTTTCAAAAGTGTAGTTTAACGTAATTTTTTGTGCTGAAAGCTTTTATTAAACTCTGTTTAGGTGCTAAGATAAGTGTATTTTATGCTTTTAATGGTGTTTTGTGTTGAAATACTATGTTTTTGATACTGACCTCTTTTACGAACTGCTGCTGTCAGTAATGCCCGGACTTCAAGCTTAATTATCAGCTTTGTCATGGAATAACTTTCTGGCTCCTCAGTTCTTCATTCCACTGGCTACTATAAAAGGAAGAACATTTCCATGCAGCCTTCTGCAGGCTATGGTTCTGACTGCAGCATGGATGGGTAACTCTGCTGTTGCCCTTCTGGTTCCTGAGACTGCTCATCTCTTTCCTTGTTTCTTCTGGTTTAGTGCCTTCAGCCCCCATGGACCAGGGCTGAGACATGTCCTCTCCAGCTGTAGAGTGTCCTTAGTGGGCAGGGGAGAACCACTCTTATCAGTCTCGGAGGAAGCAGCAGGGAATGCCTCTCTGCCCAGCCATACTGGGATGCATGTTCCCTGGGGTAATGTTCCTGACAGGATTCAGTCTGCTGTTCTTGAAATTCCTATTTAAAAGAAGCACAGAATTAAAATTTTGCCTTCTGCTGTCTAAGCTACTTTAGACTGGAATAATTTATTGGGCTCAGGTTTTAGTGCAGACTCTTGACCCCCCCTCTCATTCTAGTTTTATTAGTAAAAGTAAAAGAATAATTCTTCATTTTCTGAATATTCCAAGTCAAGTATAATGAAGTGGAGAATTATTTTGGGGGAAGAACAACTTTTTTTTCTACACAGGTGGCTGATTTTGAGGAGAGTGTTTTTTTCTCTTGGTCCCATAGAAGAACTTTCTTTTTCTGACACTGTACATGAACCAATCATTTCAGTAGGAACATAGACATTCCAGTGTCTTTGAAAAGTATTATAATTCATTAAAACTGGAATTTCTGCATCTCACTCTGGTTCCTTCTGTAATTCTAGCTTTGGAGGATGTTTTTTTACTGTCTGTAGCATGCATGATAGCCAGCCTGCAGCCCCAAAGGAGGCATGTATTTTGTGTAAAGGTCCTTAGTTTTTTTTTAATTTTATCATCTAATCCCAGATCTGATCCTGTCGGGATTTCCTTGGCAAATCCAACCTCTGCTAAATATTTGGAAAATGCTAATCCGTATCCCTCTGATAAGGATGGGGAACCCTTTGTCAGATTTGGGGGTGTACTTCTGCTGCCACACTTTTAGAAGTCACAGTTTTCAAGCTTATGTTAAAGTTTTTTTGATTTCTTCATTTGGAATATGAGAAACTATTTCAAATTGTCCCTTATCTTAGGAGGAATCTTCTAATTTCTTTTTTCTGACAATGTGCAGCTTTGGTGGAGATTCTAGTTTTATCTGAATATAGGTCTCTAGTTTTCCTTCCCGCTCCAACTGTAATTAACTGTAGTTTGGTAGGTACAGAAGCTTGGGAAGCAGGGTCTTTGGAACAAATAAGACAGACCAAAACACATAAACATAAAAGAGGTGTTGGCAGTCATAACCACTTTCAACTCTCAGTCGTCTATTTATTGGGCCATTACAAGTAATTACAGACAACACCACATTGATGTGGTGCATAAACAGGTGGGGTTCCAGTTTTAACTTTCTTTGCAGATTAATCATAGTAGCCTGGGATATTAAAGTTCAGCACAATCTCACTCTCTAGGCATCTTACATCATGTCAGAGCAAAATACTGTGGTAGACAAGCTGAGCTACACCAAGATGGATTCTCATGAATGGAAATTGAATCAGAAGGTCTAATAGGATTTGATTCAGCTATGGGGAAACTCGGGTAGATTTTTTTCATCTCCATTCACAGCAAGTAACTAGCAAAATTCTGCTCCAGAGTTTGTTACAGGCAGGCCTGGAAAACAGATGCATTTGAATTTCCTTGGACAAAAATGCTCCTGTATGCCTTTCCACCCTTCCCACTAATATTTAAGGTTATCCTGAAGATTCAGAAGGGACACTCCATATATCACTTTGGTGATTCCCTTCTGGCCCAGGCAACCCTGGTTCTCCCTTCTTTTGGAAATGGCTAATGGTATTTATCGCAAGCTTTCTCACAGACTGGTCCTACTCACACAAGATGGGATGTTGGTACATCGCAACCTGAAACAACTTCGGCTAACTGCCTGAATAGTTTTAATACAGTTTTAGGTACCTACGTTTTGAAGACATGCAGCAGGTTTTAATGGTGGTAAAGAAACCTGCAACTGGGAAATTATTTATTATTAAATTTTGTAGTTGGTGCCAAAATAAGAACAAGGACCATTTAAAGCTAGTATTTTTCTGGTTCTACAATATTTGTCATTTATTATCCTCTGGTATGGTTGCCACCCCTCTGTTTTATTTCCCTCAGAGTGTCTAGAAATGAAAGCAGTATTCCAATTTTCCTGTTCTGTAACTTGGGCTCCATTTTATTCCACACTGCTTTGTTAGCACATCTTGCACTTTGGCAAAAGATGACATCGCCTTCCTCTTGATTGGCTTCTTGCTTTGTTGGGAAAGGAGCCAGTCAATAAGCTCTCTTCCCAACACAGCAAGCAGCCAATCAACAACATAAACTGCTGAGAAGCCTGAGAAAATTAAGGAATAAAAAGCTGGGCTCTCTGCAACTTGGTACCTTTTCTGAAAAGGTATTGAGATTTTGTCAGTGGCACTGCTGTTTTTTTTTTTACTTTTAGGTTGGGATGGAAAGTATGTTGCTGTTTATCTTTTATTGCTTAGGGAGATGGCTTGCTTATGTGCAGGATGATAGACTGTGGTACCATGGAATAAACCATTTGGTTCATGATTCTGCCTGGGCTGTTGCTGAAAGGAATAAGTTGACGCTACTGCCAGAGTCTAAAGAAAGGAAGGAAGCCACAAGAGAAAGTTTTTTTTTTTTTTTTTATTTTAAGAAAAAACACTTTTTGCACAGAATCAATCACTGGGAGGTAATTGAAACTCTGCAGACGAGTCTGAAGTTTTCCGGTTATTTTCTGTCCTTTACATGTATGGTTTTCTGCTAGCAGGCATAGCTGTCAACTCTCTAGACTTTTGCTGCATGTCCAGATTTTTGCCTGATATTTTTGGTCTGTTCCTCATAAAATCTGCTTTTTTTCCTGAAGATTGAGCATTGAATTCTGTAAATAATAACTCTGAGTTTCAGACTCCACATCCTTCAGAAATGTATTGTAATGCAAAACCTTTTATTCAAGCAACTTTTTAAGTCTGTAAGAGCAATATTTAAAATGTGTTCCTATTTCTTATACTATGAGACTGAGAAGTATGCCTGTGGGCAATTGGAAGGTTGAAGTAATGAGTTTTAGACAGTATATATTTAAGAAAATATATTTTATTTAGCTACTTTTGATTTTGGGTCTGTTTGCATATTTCATGCGCTAAGAGTTTTCTCCATATTTCTGCCTCAAAAAATACTCTGTTCCTCAGAATTTGTAGTGGCAAATCACTATGATATAAATTTGAGTTTGAGACTTCATGTCCTTCAGAAAATGCATGCTAACACAAATCCTGTTGTTCTAGCAACTTTCTAAATTTATGAGCAATATTTAAAAATAGTCCACCATTATTTTAAGCTTTGTTCAAATTTCTTGGGCTCAGAGGTTAAGTAAGGTTGAAATTCTTACATATTTGTGTTTAGAGCTCATATGTTTGAGGAAATGCACAATAAAACAAAAACTCTTATTCTAGCTACTAAGATTATAAGTAGTAATTCCACCCCCTTCTGATTAGTGCTGCCCAGATTTCTTGTACTTAGAGGTTGAGAGGTATCGTGATTGTCTAGAACAGAATACATAGATTTTTTGCCTCATACACTGTGTTGATTTCTAGTAAATCATTTAGGGCTGAAGTCATTAAATAATGACAGATATTTGTGTTTTACACTTCATATTTTTGAGGAAATACATAATAGAGCAAAAACTGCTATTCTAGCTACTTGTTAAGATTATAAGCAGTAATTTAACATTTGTCCCTGGTTTTCGCCCTTCGTCTTCCTGTGATTAGTGCTGTCTGGATATCTTGTGCTAAGAGGTTGAGAGGTGTAGTGATGCTGTGTTGATTGTTGCAGAATACCCACATTTTTGTCTCGTATCTTTTGCTCTTTTTCTCACATACTGTGTGGATTTCTAGCAAATTATTGAAGGCTAAGAGAGATTTGTGTTTTACACTTCATATCTCCAAGAAAATACATGATAAAGCAAACTGTTATTCTACCAACTTTCTAAGTTTGTCAGAGCAATATTTAAAGTCTGTCATCCATTATTTTTGTCTTTGTGGTAATTTAATCAAATGAGACTGACACCCGAGTACTTACACCATGCCTAGTTTGTCTCTACATAAGATATAATTGCAGATGGGATTATGGCTGAGCTACCATCTATTTCATCTCCATCATCTTGTCATCCCACAGTATGCCTGTGAATGCCTGATCTACATTGCTGTCATGTTCTTTGTCTAGGTTTTCTTCTCAGCTGGATACCTTTGAGTCAGATTCATGTGAGTAACAGTTGAGGTTCTCAGCTTGGCACAGTAGTACTGTTGCTGTTTCAGTATTTGATCCCCAGATTTTAATCTCAGTTGAATGCCATCTGTGTCACAATTGTGGAATGTCACTGTGGTATGGGAGTTACTGCCTTACATGGCATGACCGCCACTGTTCATTTTTCAGGTGCAGTCTTCAATACATTTTGCACCCACAGGCTGTATTTTTTTCCCTTATTGATAGCTGTATATCAGTGTGTACTACAAGTTTGGAGAGTTTCATATTACATGACATGACCAAGTATCTCTGGCTAGTGACTATGGCACATGCCACCAAGGCACTGTTGGTCACTTAATTGTATTGTCTGGATTGGTATTAATAGCTATTTTGGTTTATTGCAGTGGTGCTAAGCAAGGATCTTGCAAGAATCAGAAAAAGGTCAGTGGATCAGCAAGAGGCTGGAAGCAATACAATGTCTCCTAAGAAGTTAAAAACATTCTGTATTTATAATGACATGGGAGCAGAGTTATCCATGGGTGAAATCTGCTCCAAGTTTTTACTATTAATTGGGATGGAGAAAAGACACTGAAAATCCACCAGAAGTCAGACAAACATCAGCAAAGCCTTCAGCTCCAGAAGCAGAACTTTGTAATGTGGTGCAACTAGTGAGGCTTCCAATGTGGCAGCAGTTTATCATGGTGAGGAGACGATACAATAAACGAAAGGTACGCAACACCTTAGACCAGGTGGAAGAGCTGAGGAGCACAGAAGCTGGGCCATATTTTGCTGAACTAGACAACATCAGGACACAGAAATAGGGTCACCCAGGGAGATGGTATTTTGAGGAGGCCTGTCTTGTATTTGAGTAATGTAAGACATGCTTTAGATAATTGCAAGAGATTCTGGCCAATATTCGTGGCTGATGATCAGATCAGGGAAGTGGTGGGGAGCCATCCCACATTTGTTGATAAGAACATAAAATCCATTAAGTGGCTGTTGAGTTACTCTAGGGACAATGATTTGGACAATTACATTGATGATCCTTTAGTTACTACACCATGTATTAAATGTAATTTTTGTGAGTATAAAGGCACATCTCAACAGTTTTTTCATCCAGAATTCATGAGAATGTTTAAGAATGTTTAAGTTTAAGAAGTATCTCTGAAGTAGTCAGACTGACCATTTCCCCCCAACACGGTCTCTGTTGGACTCTTGTTTCCTCTAAGGTACATGTCTCAGTGTTCCAGATGTACAAGTAGTAACACACAAAGATGTCTAGAATAGCAGTAAATACCTTAAATGTAGCATCTACAGATGCTGGAACTACAGACCAATAAGTCTCACTAATCTCATATGCAAAACCTAGAAATAATTATCATGGAAATGCTCAGTAATGACATAGGAAAACTTCTGACACTGAACCTTAACCCAATTTGGTTTCATCAAGGGCAGGTCATGCCTACTCAACCTGATGGACTTCTATAATAATGTCACCAAAGCAATGGATGATAGCAAAATGGTTCACACTACCTAAAGTGACCTGGCCAAGGCATTTGACACAATACCCCACTTGGGCATTGTTGACAAACTTAAGATGTTAGGTATAAACCCTTATGTTACCGGGTGAATAGCCAGCTGGCTCACAGACAGAACCCAGGAAGTTAGGATTGTGGAGCCCACCTTTACAAAGACGCCAGTCAAAAGCAGTGTTCTTCAGGGATCAGTCCTGGGACTGCTCCTTTTTAGTATTTACTTCTCTGATGTCAAAGCCAAGGTCAGTAGTCTCTGGCTTACTGCATTTGCAGATGATTGTGTATTAGGAGCAGCCATTGAATTGCCCACTCACACAAATGTTTTCCAGGAAAGACTGGCACAGACAGACAACTGGTGTCAGAGCGATGGACTAAAACTAAATGCCAACAAATGCATAATAGCATTCTTCAGGAAGTCATCCATGCCTGGTAACTATCATATTGACAACATACCCCTAAGAGGTGACTCAGTAGTCAGGGGAACACATAGACAGTAATCTAACCTTTGGCCATCATTTGTCTACAACAGGGAGGGAATAATTCTATGTTGTGCAACTTATAAACAAAAGTATGGTATCTAGGTCCAAGGAAGTCTTTGTTCCACTGTATTTGGCATTCATCAGACCTATTATAGATTACAGTGCCACCTTTGGTATGTATTTAACTAGGCATGTCCAACAACTGGAACAGCCACAGATGTTCCTCACTAAAAGACTACAGGGCATAAGTAACATGTCCTGTGCAGACCGCCTCTTGGGTCTATCTCTGTATTCTGTCTCCTACAGGCTGTTGAGGTGAGATCTATTCCTGGCATACAAGGCATTGTCATACCTCATTCTGATGGACCTCTTGCATATCCACAAAGAAAACAGCATCAGAATGACCTGTTCTAAAGACTTAAACTTTGCCTGCAATATAAATAGGACCTGAAGGAGAGAGACAGGTATTTATCCAAGAAACTAACCCTCCTCTGGAACAGGCTCCCCATCTATGCGAATCAGTGGTCCTGTGAAACCCAAATCAAATGCAACTTGGACAATTGGATAAGGAGCAGGAAATTTATCCAAGGTTTGATACCTGTGTCTCTAATGGACACATTTAACCTGTAAATTGTTCATCTCCCAAGCCCCTAATTACACTTATCAAGGGTACCAGAACTTGTCAGAGATTTGGTAAGCATGGCTTGGCTTAAAAAGGCCCTTGTGGTCATTAGCCTAGTAAACATCTATGAATCTATACTTGGAAGTTCTTATTTGGCCATGCTTAGCCAGTTGTCCACATCAGCACAATCATTAAGGAGTTTGTGT
This sequence comes from Protopterus annectens, assembly GCF_019279795.1. Lineage (NCBI taxonomy): Eukaryota > Metazoa > Chordata > Ceratodontiformes > Protopteridae > Protopterus > Protopterus annectens. The sequence continues at coordinate 663,219,984 of NC_056749.1, read as the reverse complement.
GAATCCTCTGCTGATCTGTTGGGATGTATGACAGTGGACAGGAAATTTTCAGTTTCAGTGAGTTGTGGTTCAGTGGTAGTACCACCCCCATAGACATATGTTCTCATGCTACTGTAGTTACCCTCTTGTGTCTTTTGTGTGCCACAGTAATCATATCAGTTACATGGTGCCACATCTGTTTATAATTTCTGGCATGGCCGCCTACTGCATTTATGTCAGCAACCACCTGCTGCCATCTGCTTTTTCTAGTAGCTATATCACCTCTGCCTCTATCATGCAGAAAAGGCTCCATGGTGGAGTAAGGTTTCAATGATGACTTTGTTGTCTGCATCACTGAATGGTGTCTTGGGTGGAACAGATGGTCTGGGGCCATAATTCTATATGACATAAATCAGAAAAAAGAAAAAACACATTTGCAGCATATAGAGAAATCATTCTCCTGGTATAAAATCTGTGCAGCCATTCTCAACACAAAACAATTGAATACACAGTGCACATTTTGGGCTGCAAACAAAAAATTGCAATAGGTTAACATTACATCCATTATGTTAAAATTTCTTTAATGAGGACAGCTGTTGTGCAACTGACAATTGGATGGCAGTATTATCAATAACTCAAGTCAAAAATTCAAAGTAGAAATTCCCAGACAATTTTCTTGGTCTTTCCACTGTTGTGGAGGTCACCACAGGACATATGAGAAGCCTAATGCCTCTGTTAGCTACACATGCACAGCCCTTTGACGTTAATAATAAATACACTTGTCTGCAGTAACTGGTGAAATTCCAAGAGCAAATGATAACACAGTACTCTGATTTAACCAATATCATGCATTAACAAACTTGGAAAGCACAGCAAGAACTGACATATCTGCACTATACCAGCAGTGAATGAGAAAAATGCGTACAGATTAAAAAAAATGTATTGCATATTGAATACATTCCAAATATGAAAATGTAATCAGTTTATGAAGTGGAAAACATGCCTTATGAAATAATATAATACAGTACTTTGTAGAAAAATCTCCCCCCAAGAAAATGCCAGTAATGGTCTGTCTCTATCAAATCAACCTCCCCTCCTTCCACTTCCTGCACCATTACCTTTATATAGTGTTGATTCAGCCCTCTGAGCACCGTAAACATGCAAGTAATTTGTGCACTGCTTAACCAAGAGCAAACAGAGCTCACAGGTGAATGAAAAAGTAAAATATGTAATTTCCATATTCTTTATTGGCTCAAACACTTCTGTTAAGACCATGAAGTATTTGTAATGAATGAGTGATGTACACGTGATATATATACCTGTCTCTGTGGCCCAAACCTGAAGATGCAGTGACTTTAGATCTATAATAGACGTGTTATATGTTTCAAATCCATCCATGTAAAGGGATCGTGGAAATTATTAGTCCACATTTATGACTAAATTCATCACAATGTCATATGCTATTTTTTGCTTTTTCTTGGCATGTGCAGTTGCTTGCTACTGGGCAGCACACAATCAAGTTTCCCTACCTAAGGAAGCAGTAAAAAATCTTATTTGGGTAGCCTTCTGTAGAGCTAATAGGTTTAACAGAGATGAGCGGACATCAGCATTATCGACTGTACTAACTGGGGAACATCCACCTGCTTTATAACTGTCTCTGTGATGCAAGGTGTAAGTGCAGGGACTTTGCAGATAGAGCACAGGTGATCCAGGCTTCAAATCCAAACTGTATCTCATTAATGACTTACTTATGAAACCCATTTGATTTTGTGTGTAATTGTTTGAGCATGACATTTATGATAATTAATTAAAAATGCATTTGCCTATCTATGATGGGTAAAATACTTGTTAAAATCATCTTGACTCCTCACATAGCCCATGTCTGTGTTTAGGACAGTATGTGTTGTGAATTATGTATATATCATACCACAACCTGTATGAGTCAGCTCATGAAAGTCTATCTGATATATATTTCCAAACGTAGTACTGCCTCTTTCATGAGAATGCAGTTTACAGTACTTGGTCTGTCTAAAGTATATCTACATTCAGACTGAATGCAGTATCTCTGTAATGAACTTGGTTATAAGGAAGTTCTTCTGCAGCACTGACAAATAATAACCTGGCTTGTAATATATGCATTATTTAATCATTAAGTTTGATTCCAACCTTGTACAACTAACTCTTTACAGTGTGTAATTTTTAGAAAAATATATCCCAAGTCATCCTATTTAACCTTCTAAAGACCAAGGCTTACAAGCAAAGCCATTAAGTTGACCACTGGAAAAAGTGTGAATAGGTTGAGCATCACACATGGAAAATCTCACTACCATGTTTCACAACTCCATTGTTTGATAACATCCCTTCCTCTTTGGCCATGCAGCTCTCTGCTTTTCATCATGCAGATGTAGTTGACATGGTTGTGTGCATTTGCACATTAGCTGTTAAACATGAGAATGAAATTTGGCGCCATCTCATAGATGGCTGGTGAGAGAGATAATGCTATTAAATTTGAGCACAGAGGTGGGGTGTTGAAAAGTCCAGGATTTTTATGGCACTCGATGTGAAGTGCTACAAGCCATAGGCTGCAACAGGGGGACTATACTGGGTCTCAGTATAAGGCTGAGACTTGGAACAGGTTAGCCAAGGCTGTCTTCAGTGCAACTGGCATTTCACTCACCGGAGACAGAATGGTCGTCACCATTATAGTGACCTGAAACGGCACAAGAAGAACCTCCTTAGTCAATATGAGGATCAGTTTAGAACTAACACCCCTCAGTTGTGAAAGTATACTGACCTGTCAGCATTAAAATTATATAGAAGGCAGCAGACAGGCAAGACCGATATTAATCATATTTTCGTATCCCTTGTTCTCTTCTTCTCTATTGTACAGCTGCTGAAGACATTGCAGTGAATAGGGAGGCACACCAAGAGAGGTTAAAGTTCATCAAAGAAGCATGAGGTACATATGCATCAGGTCTTACTGTTAGCCTAATAACTATTGTAATTATCTGAAATACAGCAACAGTGAAATAAATAGTCATATTTATATCATCATAGCAGTGCAACTGATTAATGATTCAACAGAGTAAGACTTTCCTATTATACCTGGAGTTGTCAAATGTGTAGAGACTGGATCATCATAAATGTATATTTTGTGAAATGATATAATCATGTGACATGTCACAGATCTAATTCTCTCACTCTTTTTCACCTTACCCCACCTCTTCTCTCTAAACTTTTTATTATTATTTTGTATGCCTTAAACAATTGTCATACAGCTCTGCTTACAAAACCTGACATTCAGAATAGAGAGAGGTAGACCAACCACTGCAGATTGATCCGCCATCCCTCCACAGGTTGCAGGACCAGTACCACACACTTCAGGTTATCAACCTGTGAGCACTGCCTCCACAACCCCTGCCCTACATGCTCCATCTGCATCAGGCAGCTCTGCTCCAGCTGCTGGTGCACTGGTACTGCTTGGGAGTAGTATTAGTGGAGGTGGGGATTTTGTCACTTGACAAGAGATGACAGGGCTGGTGGAAAGTATCATGAATAGGGGCCTTAGTGCCAGAATTGGGCTTGCCAAAACGTACTTCATCATATTGCCAAAATGATGCTACATCGAGCACTAACACATTATCTCTGTAATGAACTTGGTTATAAGGAAGTTCTTCTGCAGCACTGATGGTGATGACAGTTCTGAGGGTGAGGACTAGATTGTTTACTGTTTTCAGGCTTGACGTGGGTGCATCTCTGATGTCCCCTACCTATCCCCAATCATGGTGTCTCCTGACCTTTTGTGTGCATCACCACCACTGTCTGTCTTGTATCTCCTGTATGTGTGCACCAGCTTCCTCACCCTACCCTACCTAGCTGACTCTCACATTCTTAATCCCCTTCTCCATTATTCCTCTCTTTTTGAAAAATAAAATGGGCACCTGTCCCACAAAAGAAGAAAGACCCATACATAACTCTCCACTTCACCTATGTATCTTCTGCACTCACTTCATTTAGTAAAACTGGATCTACAACATTCTTTTGTCACCTACCCTTGGTGGGGTGACAGTCCAAATTCTGTCTACACATCTGCATTTATTTTGTGAAGAAGTGGATAGGTATGATTCTGTCCCACTACCTTCCTGCAATTTCTTCTATTCTTTCCCCTGTGTCCTCCCCTCTCCTTTTTTCACCCATTATATCACTTTCCTATTAGCATTTTCTCATGTTTAATCTGGTCAACAAACAGAATTGCATGCAATACACATGCACAGAAATGGCCCATAAGAAAGCCTTCACTTTTTGTCCTCAGCATTTGTGCATAGTTTGACATTGTACACCAGTACCAAATGACTATGAATGGCTAATTGTCCATTGGCAAATGCAGTCAGTTGTTACCATTACCCGCAGTAGTCAAGTTATCCTTGCAGAAAGGTACTTAAAATTACTGCAGTATCAGAATACATAGTAGAGGCAGAATAAAGGCAATACTTGGTAACAGTTACTCTAACAGTTCTTTTACTACTGAATACAACAAAGGCAACCTCCTCTGTGGAGCATTGATATAAATCACTTGTCTGAAGATTGATTTTTACTGATAACATCAAAGGTTCAATTCCATATGTATACGTCACATTATTTCTTACTGCGATGCGTTTCATAAGATGCATCTTAATTTTTCTCCAGTTATGACCTTTAATTAACAGATTTTGAATACTGTTACAAAAAACATTTGCAAACATATCTATGCCCATAAGGAAGAATTAGTAAACTACCGTTATTCTGGTCAAGTCTTCATCAGGTTTTGCATCTCTTACACCTTCTTCATCCTCATTGCCGTCAGTTAAATGATGCACAGCATGACAGCTGAATGGTGAGGACTCACCATAAAGATGTGCATTAAATATCCATAACAGCAGCCTTTGTTATACCTCTGTCCATCTCTCTGTATCTTTACTCGTTCTCACTCACCCCTTTGTACTGTTGACTATTCATTATGCTAATGGATATGAATTTCATCTTATGGCATTTTCATACTGTCAGTACATTGCTGAGGACTCCTACCTACATCTTCAATTGGCTGAATAGCTTTTAGCTTCAGTGGCATGATTTTGACATGTGTGAAGTAAGACTTCTTTTGTGGGGTGTTCAGATATCGATCAAGTTGATTTAATTTTTCACCATAACAATGATTTGAATCCAGCATTAACTTATACTGTTACTGCCTGTTTATCTAAGTCTCTCTCCTGTGAATGTCTTGTCTGTGTGTCTGTCTAACCCCCTTCTGTTTTGTCATTTGTGGTCCTCCACATTTGCATGCGGTCTGGTAACAAGCAGGTGTACTGTGTGATGCTAAATGGCATTTCAAGTGTTATAGCTTGGTGCAAACAGTGCACTATAGTAAAACAGATTTAGGGTAATAAACTGTGATACAGCTACTCTTCCATATGTATCACGCTGCTAGTTTTCACGTAAACTGTAAGGGAGGCTGCAGTTGATATAAGTGTAATGAATACTACTGCCTACCTAATGCTTTTATTGAACATATTGACACAGTTTGGGAAATCAGCATATTTAGGATACTCGTTCCTATGTAGTTTAACAATCATGATCAAAAGTTACGATAATCACATTCTGACACCCTTAGTAAAATGATCTGCAGACTGTTGAGCTTACACCTTGTAACACAGAGAAAGCAAGGTAACAGGTGGATTTTCTTAAGTACTGTCCAGTGTGCTGACAGCTGTGCCTCGTCACTAAGCCTGTTTGCACCACAAAAGGATAATGAAATGAAACTTTTCGCTGTTTTCCTCCAGTGGTACACCCTGTTTGCTTGTTGCCTAATGTCACACAAACAAGGAAGGCAGCATAGCAATTCAGTTCTGAATTACAGTTTAGCCCTTACATGAAAAAGGTAGATTCCAACATGAAAAATGTATATATGCAACATGTTCAGATAAAACAGATTTGTTCTACATTTAATCACATTTACAACATTTTCTCCCTGTTCCTTATTGAGCAAAAGTGGTCAGGGAGCACCACTAAATGCCACTACATGACATTCAACACCTCAGAGTATAATCATGCATGCACTAATCCTTTGTCAACGTCTGCACAAATAAGTTTCTCAGCATTGCGTTTAGGAAGAGAGTCTGAACAAAAATAAGTATTGCTACTGGACTGTATTACTTCATTACAGGAAGATTGCTTAATGTACTCAAGTGAACTGTGTGGTTGACTGACCACTTCATTATGGACAGTTAGGTCTGCATGGCAGCACTTGGGTACACAACCTTATGTCACCTGGTGGATAGCCAGCTGGCTCACAGACAGGACCCGAGAAGTTAGAACTGAGGAGTCCGCCTCTAAGAAGAGCCCAGTCACAAGCAGACTCCCTTAGGAATTGGTCCTGGGATGACTTCTTTTTGGCAATTTATTCTTTGAAGTTAAGGCCAATGTCAGTGGCCTCTGGCTGACTAAATTTTTAGACGATTGCAAATTAGGAACTGTTATTGAATCGGTTACTGACACAAATCTTTCTAGGAAGGGCTGATACAAACAAGTGGGGCCAGAGTCATGGACCAAAACAAATGCCAAGAAATGTATAACGGTATCCTTTAGGAAGTAATCCACCCCTGGAAGCTATCATATTGACAGCACACCCCCTAAGAGTTGACCTAGTAGTCCGGGACTTGGGGACACACGCAGGCAGTAATCTAGCATTTGACCATCACATTACAATAGTGCGGAAATCAGTCTATATTGTGCAACTTATAAACAAAGGCATCTAGGTCTAAAGAAGTTATTGTTACACTGTATTCAGCATTCATCAGACCTATCATTGAGTACAATGCCAGTTTTGGTATGTACCTAACTTAAACTGTACAAGGCATTGTCCGACCCCACTCTGACGGACCTCCTGCATATCTCAAAACAAACGGCACCAGAATTACCCATTCTAAAGACTTAAATCTTGCCTGTGATATAAACTGGACCTGCTGGAGAGACAGGTATGTATCCAAGAGACTACCCCTGCTCTGGAACAGGCTCCTCATTCGTGTGAAGCAGAGTTCCTCCCTAACTCAATTTAAGTGTAACTTGGCCAATTGGATTGGGAACAGGATACTCATTCCTGGATTGACATCTGTATTTGTAATGGGCACAGGCAACCTGTTTCATGTCTGAGATTCTTGCTTGTAAATTTTTCACCTCCCAAGTCCTTGCTTACACTTATGAAGGGTATCAGAACTTGTCAGAGATATGGGATGCATGGCTAGGCTTAGAAAGGACCTTGTGGTCATTAGTCTAGTAAACACCTCTGAACCTATAAATGATATACAACTGCATAGTGCCTTGGCACACGTACTTCACCATTACTTAGCCCTATTGCATTGGAACATTAAAACTTGTTTGATATTGACAATGCACATTGCCCATGCATGATCAGATACCATTGCTAGCCTAGTGTCAGTACCATTCATTAAGGTTTATATAAAATCATCATAACCTGATCCACCACAACTGCTTCAATGACTATCAGCTGATAGGGTAATTTGGAGAATGGTCACTAAGGTTTGGTTATCACTTTTTTAATATTGTATGCTGTCAGGTTGTTGTTGCAGATGTGTGTGTGTGTGTATATATATATATATATATATATATATATATATATATATATATATATATATATATATATATATAATAGTGGGGCCAAACATGGGTCAGAATGTCAGCAGGAACCAGATGAACCTTTTAGTGAAAACTACAAGAAAGTCCCAACAAAGCTAGAGTCATCTCTGTGCAATACCTTAAACCTCTTGAAGTGGATGCCCATATGATGCATACAAATGACCTCTTAAAGGCATACCAGTGTTCCATCTACATGGCTTCTAAATGCCCATGACTTTTCACGTTTAATTTTTAAGTATTTATGATGCATTTAGGCTAATAAAGCCAAACCTGTTAGCTGTATGTTACTGTTGCACTTAGTAGTGGGGCTTGGCTTTATTAGCCTAAATGCACCAGCAAAAATCCCTTTGCTTATTTAAGCAGTAATTGTGAATGCTCAGTAAAATAAACTATAGTTGAACTGTATGCTTTAAGGCTTCCAATGTTTAGTCCAAGTACTAACTGACCCTGTCCCACATTCTTTGTGAGGAGTCAGAGTTATCACTGAACTGTATGGTTTAAGGCTTGCAGTGTTTAGTCCAAGTACTAACTGACCATCTCCCACATTCTTTGTGAGATGTCACTGTTATCCAGGAGCTGGTAGCTGACCACTCTTGCTCCTACTCCAAGTAATTTTTGACAGACATTTAAATGACTTTACTAGTCACCAGTCTCTGCAGTCGGAAGGTGTGTGTTTACCTTGAGCACTGGCAATATTTGCTGCATTTGTTTAAAAGTATTTTCCCTATGATGCACAGCAGAACAAAATAAATCTGATGTTCTGTTCTTGAATTCAGGTTAATGACAAACTTTTGTCTCAGCAGAAAGGCAAAGAAATGTGTGCGCATGACATTTTGCCACTTCTGTTGCATTGCTAACTGCACTCTTTACTTTGTTGCACTGTAGCTAACCATACAGACAGTAATCACTGAGCATAACCAATTAGTCTTGTGCTGGCAACTTTGCCAGGATTTGTAAGGTTATGGCATTCACTTTTTTAACTTAGAAAAATGGTCTTTCTTTTTAACGGTGGATTATGGGAAGTTGTTACCATGCATCATGTACTCTATAGTTTATTGGTGTGGTAGCCTGGTGTTTTTTTCCATATGCCCTCTGTACCCACCAGCTAACTCTTGGGACAATATTGCATCCTGGCAAGAAAAGGAACCTGGAGCCACCACTGATTCAAAGATTACTAGTGTATTTTGTTGGAGTAGCTGCCTGTTGGAAGGTTACAAGATGTAAATATACAGTGCTATTCTTCTGGTTGAAATGATACGGTGGAGAATGAGGGACCATTCCTAAAGAAGACCGTGTAATGTCAGTATAAAATATTCTATGTTAGAGACAGGAAGGTAATGAATTTTGTGAACAGTAAGAGTCCTATGCCCTAGTTTTCAGGAACTCCCACTTCTGAAGAGATTACCTAGTAAATTTGACTGTAAAGGATAGAGGTTGCCTTGTGAATTTTGAATGTGTAAAGGATTTGTTTTAGATAGTTGTCTTGTGACAGGCTGTCATAAGGAAGTCAGAAAAGTGCAGATGATTTATGAAGGGAATTAAACTGTCAGACGCCTTTCACTAAGTAAATAAAAACTACTTCTGTAAGTTTATCTTTGCCTATTGGTAGTCGTAAGGAAAGGATCTGTTAATGGGTATCAGTGCCTTGGTTTTGAGGGTGAAGGAGGGTTTTAGAAAAGAAAGGTAAAGGTTTTGTGTATACATAGATCAGGAGTAATACAATTCAAATGCAATATACAGAAGGGCTTGCTAGACAGGCTAGTAAGATAAGATAGGATGATTGACTCCTTGTACCTGTAATAAGTATGGTAGACTGTCAAAGTTTGAAGGCTCTGAGCTGTTAATAAGCTGCTTACTGTACTCATGGGTACTTACATTTGCCTACTGTGTGACTCTGAGCAAGTAGGATAACCGGGTAGTTGCCCCAAATCACCATGTAATGGGACACTCTGTCCATTGTGCTTACCCGGTTACCAAACAGATTAAAACAAAATAGAAAAAATAATAAGTAACACTGGTTAAATACAGCTTGTAGCAGTAGAGGGTCATGACATATTATTCTGAAACAGTTACTGTGATATTTCATTTGTCTTCATGACTACATTCCTATGAAAAAGCCTAATTCACTTCACTTAGCAAATACAGAGATGAACAGTGTGTATCTATCTACTACGCATTTTTTTGATCTTCACATATGCCACCCGTTAGCCACTGCCCCCCAAATTGTTCTCTGGTGAGAAAAGGAAACTGGGGGTTAATACTGGCTAATGCATCATTTATGTTCCTGACTGGATGTCCCATAGCATTACTGGTTAGTAGAGAAGGCAGTTGAAAACTAAATGTAAGTTTAAGCTTGTTATCTTTCTGTAAGATTCAATATTAAAATTAATTTTTGGTCAGGCCTGATGTATTTTTTCCACACAATTTATTATTAAATATCTTGACTAAATTCTGCCCCATATGGTTTCATTCATGGCTTTAAAGAATTTAATTATCTTTTTATCTCTTTTTACTGTTTTTTGCACACCTGCTTGACTGCAGCATACATTTTTCAAATCATATTGTCAGTTTCAAAAGCTGTTGCTCAGTAGTTATGGTGACAGAATTTAACACATAGACTGATTACACACCCCTATCGTTTACGTCCAGAACACTAAATTAATGTTCATCGCTACACTACCTCAGTGTCTTGCCATGACTTTATATGCTTATACCAAGATTTTGTGAAACCATGACATTTGAATAACAATGTGAAAATGATTTTCTGTTTTGAATTCATTTTACTTAAGGAAATCAAACAGATTTATTTTGAAAAAATAACTAAAGAAATCTTTTTGAAAACGCCACATAAGGCTATAAACTGCAAATTCCAGAGCCTTTATTAAATTACAGTGGTTGTAACTTGTAATATACATTGGTTAAATTTTATTGTGCAGCTGATGATGTTCCATGTAGGATCATAGGAGGTTACTAGGTTATTGGCCCTAGGGCCTTTAAAAGCCTAGCCATCTTCCCTTATTGACCAAGTTGTATGGTCTGTATTTGCAGCATGAATATATGATCAGCATTGACTGCCTTATCCAGGAGGGACATAGGTGACACCCCTGGGGTAAAATTATGCTTAAATAGGGTCATCGAGGAGTTCTGTGTTACGTTAATTGGGAGTTTGAGGAGTGGCAGTTTCTGGGATGCACAGCTGACCCTCCAGCATGTCCTGTTAAAGTCGCAGACTAGGTTAAGGTCCCTAGAGTGAGTGAATCTTGTCCCATTTGACTTGCGGATGTGCAACATTTCCATTAGGGCATGGTCTGAGACTGCTCTATATGCCAGGCACTAGTAACCTCTCAGAAGCCTATAAGATGCACAGTACAATGACAAGGCCTTCAGTCTGTCCATGTAGGTCATTTGTTGAAGACCCTGAATTTTCTGGATGATGATGCATTTTTTGCATTTAGTTTAAGTCCGTGGCTTTTGTGCCAGTCATTTGTCTGGGTGTGCCCTTATTGTAGTATGTCAGCATTATTGGGGGACAAGACTGCACCCAGTTTGCAGTCATCAGTGAGCTTGGTAAGCCACAGCCCATCTATTTTCACCTGGACTTCTGAGAAATAGATTCCAAACAGTAGGAGGTCCAGCAGAGATCATTGTGCTACACCACTGGTAAGTGGTCTGTTGGTAGAGGTGGAATCCACAACTTTGAGTGCATGCATTTTGTCATTGAGCCAGTTGGCTACTCATCTAGTGCCATATGGGTTAATTCTCAGCAGGGTGAGTTTTTCAATTATACCTGAGTAGGGGATTGTGTCAAAAGCCTTGGCTAAGTCAAGGTAGGCTGTATGTACTGCTTTTTCTTTATCCAGTGCTTTGGTGACTTTCTGAAAGAAGTCCACCAGGTTTAATAAGCATGATCTACCCCTGACAAAGTCAAATTAGGTCAGGTCAAGGGTTTGAAGGTCACCTATGTCTTTTTTGATAAGGTCCATGAAGATTCTCTCCATGGCCTTGCAGATAAGGCTGGTTAGGTTTATGGTTCTGTAGTTCCCAGTGTCGGCTAATGGACCCCCTTTGGCAGTGGAGTTTCTGTTGCTTTTTTTTTCACTCTGCTGGGACAAAGCCAGTACTTAGACTGTGGTTAAAGAGAGTGGCAACTAGTTCTGCTAGGTCCTGTTGTAGACCACTTAGTAGGCAACCTGGGATGTTATCCGGTCCCATAAAGGCTGTGTTTTTGGCCATGGAGAGTGTGGTTATGACCTGCTCTTTGGAGATACTAGGTAGAGAACTGGTGACAGGTATGCTTTGGGGTATGTCTGGTGGGTACAGGGGGTGCAGTTTGAACCAAATATGTCTGCTAGTGGGTTGGCAAAGTCCTCAGGGTCAGTAAGAGTGGTACCATCAACTACTAGTTTGGTGTAAAGCTGGGCCTTCCCTTTTAGAATTCTGATGTAGCTAAAGAATGCCTTGTAATTATCCTTAGCTAGGAATGCTAGAGGACGTTAGAGGATATCTAATTTGTTTGTTCAAACTGTAGAGGGTGTCTTCTTTCTGCTGAGTCAGTTTCCTCTTGTTCTAAGATGTTAGTTTCTTCCTCTTGTTGTATAACTTGTTTACATTTAATGTCTACCAGGTTAGCTTTTTTTTTTGTGAGGACCTTGATTTGATCCATTCAGGTATAGATGAGTCCATACATTTGTACTGGTACTTATACTAGGCATTTGTGTACACCTCTGTATAGGAGTCATTGTTGACATTGGTAGCAGGAGATTTGAAACTATTTATGCCATTGCCCAAGTGGCTATAGCTTGCTTTGGAGAAATTTTTCATCCTTTTTGTTTCGGGGCGGGGGGGTTAGGTATGATTGTTACTTCGAACAAAACTGATTTATGATCAGACCTTACCAGGGAGGGCAACATAAGGGGTAGTGCATAGATCCCCTATGTTGGTGACTACTAAGTCTAGGACATTCAAGCCCCTTGTGGGGGGTGCAGAATGTCTGTTCTCGAGCATTTGTATTAACAAAGTTCAAGAACCTTAGGACAAGCATGTTTGTGCTCATATATGACTCAGTCAGTGGAAGGATAGTTGAAATCAAGGCATTTGGTTGTATAGTGAGTGAATCAAGTAGTTCCAGGTAGGCAGAGTGGTTGTCACGGTTCATGGTAGGGGACTTATAGCTAACAATGATATGGAAGTGGGTTTTACCTACAGTTACTTGGGCTTGGAGTAGCTCTAGGGAGTCATACTGTTTGACCAGTCTTGAGATGTATTTGTCTTTAATGAAGATGGTTACACCACCACTTTTGGTTCTTTCATGCTTGTTTTGAGGTCTGAACATATGGAAGCCATAGTAGCCTTGCGTGGCCAGGGTGCTCTCTGTGGTGTTGAACCATGTATCTGTGCCTGCACAGACATCAGCATCTTCTGAGTTAAGGACTGCTTCCAGTGAGTGCAGTTTCTGATTTAGACTCCTAGCATTAAGCAGCATAAACTTGAGTTTGTCTTGAGTGAATTTTTTTATGTTGGGAATATTGTTGTTATGACATTGCCTAAAAAAGGCACTATGAGGGAGGCAAGTATGTTTGCCAGTAACTGAAAGCCAAGAGGAGACAGGTGAAGACCATCTTTGGCAAAGCAGCAAGATCTGTACACCATATCTTCCCAAGATGACAGATACTGGATCCCCTGGACTGACACCAGAAGCGAAGACAATTGTTGAAGTCAATCATTTTTTGTTTATATTGAAGCATCGTCCTGGGTGAAGGTAGAATGCTGCTTAGGGCTAGGGACCTACCTGCCTGGGAGACACAATCTGAGAGCTCAGTCATGTCTGTCTTTATATAGTCCAGTGAGGTATGTCTCAAGTTATTCACTCGAACATGGACTATGACAGAGTCATAACTGTAATTCTTGTTGAGAGACTTGTATGTGTTCATGGCCTGATGAATCCTGGGACCTGACAGAAAGCTGATCGTGACCTTCTCCTTGTCCAGCTTGGTGAGGAGGACATCTGTATGTCAAACTATAGAGTTGCCTATGACCAAAACATTTGGTTTTAAGGTGTTTTGCCTTAGGGGCTTATTGGCTGTGACACTGCTGTGTGTATTATGTGTAGTGAATTCTGTTGGGTCTGCAGTATGTACAGTAGGTTTGCACTTTGGAGGTCTCTGATCTTTAGGTAGGCATCTAGAGAATATGTCTGTGTATGTGGGTTTATATGCTGTGAGCTTATGTGCAAGAGGTAAAGTGTATGTGCTGACCTGTTTGATATCTGGTTTGTTGTTATCTGAGAGAACTGATTCCAAATTCACAGTATAAATACATCTGTCACATGTATTTGTTTGTTTTAGTAGTAATTGGTTGTCAGTATACATGAAGCAATTGCTTCATTGCATCAGGAATCATGTGTCAATCAGGCTGGCTGCAGAAATTGTGGGAAACTGTCAGTCCATTATGGATACTGTAGTAACTAGTGGGAATTGGGCTAGATGGACCAGGTTTTCTGTAAGACTAACAAAAAGTGGCTATTCTATTGAGGGCTAGGGGTAGAAAACTGTGTCAGTGTTTCAAAATGCACAACTGAGTTGCTTGCAGGGCAGCAGCTCCTGTAAACTTAGAGCAAACATGCACAAATATGAAGCTTAAATACAAGTGAAGTTAAATGACTTTAAACAAAGTTACCAAAGGGAAAGACCAAGAATCAGCCTTATTCCAGCAATCCCCAACTCAGATGGGTTCCTGGCTACACACTGCTGCCACAAGGGTGCAGGAGAGGGCTTCTTAATGTAAGATGGCTGATGTTAATGCTCAAATGATACCAAACAGTCTAAAATCAGCAAGCCCGAATCTCGCCTATGATATAAAAATGCTGAAGTGCTAGAAATTTAAAGTGCAGGAAATCACAGTCACAACAATAAAAAAAAAAAAACAGTTTAAATAAAGCAGAAATTCAGTATAATACTTCCAGAAATGTGTTGACCATGAACATTTCTAGTGTGAAATAACTGGTCTGGAACCCAAGTGCATAGACACTTAGAATAACAGGCACAATAAGCCTTCACTAGCAATTCCCAGCTTAGAAAGTTGTTGGCTACACTCACTTGCCACAATATTTTATCCCAAAAACTTTCCTAATGAAAAATAACTGGTTTGGAACTCAAGTACATAAACTAGAATAAAGACACTTAGAACAACAGGCACAATAAACCTTCAATCAGCAATTCCTAGCTCAGAAGAGCAGAGGCTGCCCTCTTCTGCTACAAGAGTATAAACCACAAAACTTCTTAATGCAAAATAACTGGCCTGAAGCTCAAGCTTTTAAACCAGAACTACGACAGTTTTAAAATAACAGATGCAATAAGCCTTCAACCAGCAATTCCGAGCTTGGAAGGATATAAGCTACCTCTCTTGCCACAAGAGTGTAGACTACATACCTTCTTAATGTAAAACTGTCCTGAAGTCCCAATTCTTTAACCAAAACCAAGAGGCTTAGAATAATAGTTACAATTTAATCAGGCTACTAACAAGCAGTCATAAATACAGCAGAATAAATGCAATTGAACACTTTTAAGAAAAACAGCAAAAGCAAAATGAAGTAGTAGGAAGAAACACAAATACAGTAAAAGAAGTGACAAAAGTGCATTTTTTTTATATTTTTAAGTTAAGTGGGGAAGGGAGGAACTAGAAGATAATTCAAGGTTAAGAAGCAAAGGGGTGGGCCTTCCCAACTGATCTCTCCATACTCTGTATAATGAGCTGATGAGTTGGGACTGGGAGGAGTGTCCAAATTAGGTTTATAGTGAGGGTTGGAAATTCAAAAGCCACCAAGTTTAAGAATGCAACGGTTGTGTGGGTGGGTGGGAAAAATAAAATGCAGACAGAGATCAGCAATATTCAAGCAGAGTACAGCAAGCAAGCCAAACAATCACTCCAGCTAGAGATGCCTCCAAATAATTTTAGCTTAATGAGGAATGCTATTTCTCAGCTCCTGCCACTAATTAGCTTATGTTATCCACTGTTTGCAAAGGAATTCTTTGCTAATTTTTCTAACTGGCCCTAGCCAAGACCACTTAAAACTCCAACAGAAAACTTATAACAAAACAAATGGAATACAAGAAAAAGATAAAAAAAATAGAAGTAACCAAACCTTAAATGAAAAACTTCAATTTAAAATAAAATGCAAACAGAGATCAAAAATATTCAAGCAGAGTACAGCTGTAGGTTAAGAATAGTTTGTATCTGGAGAAGAAGCAATTTGTAACACATGGTGTGGTATGGCAAAATACAGTACTCAATCAAAAAAAAAGTCCTTAAAATTACTGCTGAGAAAAGGAATGCTTCTCAGTGGTTTAAGAAAAAAATTCTACCAAGGAACAGTTTGCATAGTACAGTAGCCCCCTGGGTTCTTTAAAATGAAGTGTTAGTCATACATATCAGCACTACACTGTAAGGGAATTCATTCTAATAGCTGTTTTTCTTAGCACTTTTGCACATATTAATATAGTATAACCTGGGACGTGTAAATTGCTAAACCAAGCATCTATGGAAGATGTACAATGGCAGCATGGCTTTCAGATAAAATAAAGACTATTACAGCTTTTCAATGTATGTAATCACTTTGAAATATTGATAATGTGATGGTGTCAGAAAATTATTCTCATTTTTAAATAATCATATTTGCCATTTTCTATTGTGCTAACAGAGGAAGGGACAAATAAACATGTAACATGCTTAGTGTAGAATGTATCTGCTCACTAGGGGGAAAAAAGGTAAAATATAATATTGTTCATATTCATTAAAGAGCTGCTCTCATGAGCTTTATAAAATTTTAACTCAAGAATGGTATTTGCATAAAATTATATATAACAAAAAGTTATTTTAATTTCTGTTTCAAAAACTGAGGGATCACAGTTTGGCTATTGCATATGCTACAGTTTATTATTTTGAGTATATACTGTATTATAATTTACCAAGTTTTAAACCTTGTGTAGCTAACATTAATGCACATTTAATAGTTAGAGATAAGTTTCTTTCAATATTTTAAACCAAATATAGTATTAAATTAACACAATCCTCATTACTTAAACAGTACCTTTCCTTTGTTTCTGATGGTCGTGTACAGTACACAACACATAACTATAAAAAAGTACTCACTTGGTAGCATTAGACATGATGATAAAAATGTTGGCAGTTGTTCCTCTGCAGAAATGACCACTTGTATAAAATAATGTTATGACACTATTATATGTAGCCTTAGCATTAACAACTCACAAAATCTAACAAATCTACATATGAAGCTTTCTCAAACTATGAATTCACTGACTTGCATGAAATAGAGAGAGAGAGAGAGAGTCAAGGTAGTAGATGATCTCTTTCACATAATTAGATGTATAGCATTTCTAGTAATGGGTCTACAATCAGAAAAAAACTCTGTTTTGTTATAAAATTAAAATATTAACAGATTTTACAGCTGAAAAAGAAAACACTGAAAAGTGAAAACAAACAACAGCTCTAAATGGAGTAATTACAATGTCAAATATAGACTGCAAAACAGACTTCTTTACCGAAGTCAAGGACACTAATAAAGTTTTCTTCAGCTACATCAAAGACATTATTTACTGTAAAACTAAGTACAACAGTGTCGTTCTTTAACTCATAATATTGACTATAATGTCAAAAATATTATTGCCATTAGTGGGCTCCTTTCTATTTTCTTGTTTTTATAAGTTATTTTTATTAGTGAACTCTATTAATAGTTAAATGCACATATAATTCAAGTAGAAATTTTGGAAAGTCAATATCTGAATATTTGAAGCTTTGAAAATCCCAATGCCTGTAACTTAAAAAAACTGATTACAAATAAGTTTGATGCCAGGATATGGAAATCTTACTTAAAATTAGAAGTGTTCTTTATTTCAGATTAACAGATTTGTTAAGCTATGTTTAATCTCTATGAAATCAGCAGTGTGTGTGTATACTGTGGGGATAAGACTGTGGTGTAACCTTGTGACCTTTCTCTGCAAGTATAAAGAAGGAAAAGCAAGGGAAAGAAAATGTATGGAACTTGTCACTGAAATGTAAAATGTGAATTTATTTAGTTACAGGAAAGACCTAATTGCTTGCAGATAATTAGTCATAATTTTTTTCAGGAAGGCAAGAGACCCTAAAATGCAGTTAGAAGACCATTCTAAATATAGTGGACCACCACTAGAAAACAATCATTATTGCAAATGTATTAATTTATGATGGGTGAAGAACATGTTCTGAATGCCATAAAGAACATTTGCACTGCAAATATGAAAGAATATATGTTGTAGCCAGTGCATGATCATGCTTGTTTAGAGACCACACTGCCAGCATCTATTTCAGTAGCTTTTGCATCTGCCTTTTTATTATTTTATTTAGAACGGGTAGGTCCAATATTTCTTTCATTTAGAGTCAGCTAGGTTTGATTAGTTGTAGGCCAGATTTTCCATTAAATATTTTCTTTGTATAACTGATTATTCCACTGCTTGTGCAACTGATTATACCTTTGCATTTTTAGTCTGAATCAAAACTCTCAACTTCTTTTGTTATCAAAGTAATTTTTTTAACTCACTTTTAAGATCTCATGTCTGGTATTTATGTATCTATATTTATTATCTAAGAAGACTGGGCTATTTAGCACTGTAGGATGTTAAACTGTGGTATCGCCTTCTAATCATCCTGATCACTCATAATATTCTTTCTGTGTGTTTATTTTTTTAATATGACTTCTGATGAAAATTAACACATCTCTGATAAATGGGTATTTATCTGAATAATTGAGGTGGCAAAACTAGAAAGCCAGGATGACAGCTGTGGGGAATTTAGAAATTTTATCTGCCTTTCTTGGGAACTGATTGTGTTACGTGTGAAAATAATTTAATTACCATGTGTAAAGGGCAAGAGAAGACAGCACAGGTCATGGAGAGAGTGGTAAGAATGTGACTTTTGTAGCATTTGGTGCAAGTCTCTACTGTATAAGAGGTCAGTGTGATGCGCTAATCTGGATCTGGATATTGGAAGTCCACATCCCATGTAGCTGAGCATATTTTCTGTGTGTTCTTGGAGCACAGTTGCAGATGATGAATTTCTTATTGAGTCATATTTCTTACTCCTTTCTTTCACTTTAACCAGTTGAGCACCAATGCTGCATCTCAAAAAAAAAAAGAGCTCACTGCTGACCAACAACTTTTTGGGCAGGAGATTGGATTCAAGGACTATAGCCCATGCCCCTCACATATGAGTGGTAGACTGGTTGGCAGTGGTGGGATTCAAACTACACCAGTGTAAGGCAGATCAACCCATATTTTTAGAGTCTTCTACTATCACACTGGTCATACTATTGCACTGAATTGAAATCTAAAACAGCGGTCCAGAAGTGTGGAGATGTGACTGATGTCAGATTTATGACTCAACTCAATGTTGAGCTACAAGTCAGATGCTTCATTGAGATTTAGCTGCTATAGCCTGTGGAAACCAGTTATTTTTAAAATCTCGTTGATTAACAAAAAAACATGCATAGATAACGTAAGCATAGATAATGCATATTCTTGTCCATTTGATGCAAAACTGGGACTCTTAATATGCTGGTCCTGTTTGGCCCTTTATATTAACAGTGAAACTTTGTGTTTACAGTGAGACTAAGAAAGATTTACATCTATCATTGTTCTGTCAAATACAGTTATGTGGCTGGTTGGCAGCTATCATAGCTAACTAAAAGTATTGTAAAATAGATATTTCTGTTATTATTAGACAAAGCTCAACTGTACTTTATTGTTGTAGTAAAATCCACTTGTCTACTGTCCTGCCCTTATTGTATTTGCTTTGGATTTTACCCAGTGTGTCAAGAGATCAAGCATATTACTGCCAGTTATTAATATTGCCAAAACATGCTATGAAGATGTGATCAGAACATTGGTGATGAAGTCTCTACACCTTAATGAGGGTTTTCTGAGTATAATGTAACAATTCAAATAATCCGTAATTCTGTTTTCAAGTTATTAATGCGTTCAATAGAGAGTGGTCCAGTAACAGAAAAGCAGAATGAGCAATCAAATCTTCCAACCTGCTTCAAAACATTGTATTAAAATTAATGGTGGTTGAAAGGTATATGAATACAGAATGAAAGATACTTGATATAAAAACATGAAATGATTCCAGAAAATTAAAAGTAAATCTGAAATGTAAGAGAAAATGTCACTATAGCTAGATAACGATTATGCTGAATTTCACATGTACTGTGACCCACACTGCCACAGATGACCAAAGCAGCCTGGTTTCACAACTGTGCAACAGGAACAAACATAATGAACTTAAGCAGCCTGAAAAGTACTGCTGGTCATGTATTCAGTATTCATATTAGTACATGTGGCTTGACAAGTAGGATAACTCAGCAGTGAAGATCCTTTCTCAGCTATCCCATGGCAACAGCAGTTTTAAGTTCAGAAACAGAGGACAAAAGCATTATGGTGCTATACCACATTAAAGTAACTTTCCAAAAAAGTAAGTAAGTTCATTGAACGTATTGAAGAAATTAAAAAAGTAGTACAGAGCTGTACATCCAGAAAAAATGTGAAGTAAAGCAACACATTTATAATATTAAAGATGTTAGCATTGAAAATAGAATACAGTAAATAAAAGTAATGTGTGCAATTAAAAACAGTAAGCAAACTCTATGAAAAGCAGCAAAATGAGAGAAGCTAGAGGACACACCGAGTGGTACTTCATTGTTCAGATAAATGGGGACTATTTATGCACAAAAAGGTCAATGCAGAGCTGGGGACAAAACATCTAATGTGAAAGAATCCATCCATCCTCAAGCCCTTTTCCCATTTTGCACATGCGGTCAGGGTATCACTTCAGCGGTGACAATAATCTCGAGCCAAGGTTTACACCACCAGGTGGCTAGCCCTGCCATGATAGTTCATTTACTTGCACACAAACACTCACAGCCAATTTAGAATGTCCATTCCAGCTACTGCATGTCTTTGGAATGTGGGGGGAAACTGGAGCACCTGGGGAAACCCACGTGACTGCAGCAAAGACGTGCAGACTCCGCACAGAAGGCACCCTAGCTGAGAAGTGAACCAGAGAACCTTTTGCTATGAACCAACAATACTAACTGTTGCACCACTGTGGCCACCCTATCTAGTGTACAAGAATACAAACCACTTTATGCAGATGTGCAGATGCTGAATATTGATATAACAAAAAATAAAACTGAAAGATGCATTCTAACAGAAGTGCAAAGCGCAATAGTTATAATCAAAAGGAAAAAAAGTGAAAGGTACACACGATGAGCAATATATGTGCATACATAGCAAATGAAGTGAATAACCAGAAAGAAATGTAAAGGACATATATAAATAAAATATTCATTGATTTAGGGAGTCATTGAATTTGCTGAATAAGGAAAAAAGCTTTCCAGACTACAGTCAAAGATGCATTTAGAAAAGCTATGCATAAATATATTTTTGCATATAATTAAGATTAACCAGTAGCATGATGCTTTAAAACTGAGATAAATGTTAAATAAATTAGAATAACAATGCTGTTCCTATGTGATAGCAGAGAAAGGATCTTCACTGCTGAGTTACATTTACTTGCAAGAGCATGTTGCTAATACACATAATGAATACAGCAGAAACACATGGACAAACTAGAGGTTAGACATCTTAACAGATTATTATAAATAATTGAAAGAAAAGGAATATTAAAAGACTATTGAGTTAAGTTTCAAATTTATCCAGAGGAAAGTTCAGTAGTAGAGTTGCCCTTAAGAATACCCTAACATGAGAAAAAAAAGCAGATGATGAACTTAAAACTAAAAAAGAAACCATGAAAGAAAAAAAACATTGAAACCAGCACCATGGATATCCTCTCTCTATGCACAACCAAGACATGTTTGTAGAATCGACAAAGATATAAGAATGTTAAACCAGGAAATATAGATATATGAAAATTAATAACTGGAGCGCATATTAATAACTAGAGTCTTTGGCCCTCTTCAAAAGGAACTTTGACGATTGGATGGGAGATAGGAAATTTACCCCAGGGATCACGTCAGTCGCCCTGCTAGGCAGGGATCCAGGGAAGTAAGTATTGTGGGAAGAAATAGCCGGGGAATTGTTATGGCTAGGCTTGTATAGGCCCTAGGGCCGGTAGCCTAGTACCAACCTATGAACCTATATTATTGCAGAAGTGGTAAACAGTTTTCACCAAGCATAATTTATAGTCAGGGTATCAATCTTTAAATCTAGATAAGAAAACAGAACTATAACAGCATTTTCAACACAAATTAGTTTATGAAAGAATAAAATGCTGATATTTTTGATAAATATTTCAGTGTGATTTAAAAGTTGTAAAAGGCATTCTCACAGTGAAACTTTTCAGTGATAACATCACTGTGTTTGCAAAACAGAAGAGCATGAATTAGCACTCAGCTGATTTAGGCAATGAGAAAACTGTAGTAACACAAAATAACACGAAATGAAGAAAAATGTTTGTTACACCAGCACTCTAGTACTTTGGTTTGGTATTACTAAAGAAAAGTAGGTCTTCAGATACAAAGAGCATTAAAAGGTGCATCAGAGCCAACAGGCACAAAAGAGTTAATGATTGCAGTTGTTACTCAAATTTGACCTCAGGTTCATAAAATACCTTAGCATAATATCACCATTAATGAACTTGCAAAAAAGTAAATGGTTTGAATAGAAAGACAAATTGAGGCATCAGAATAATTGAAAATGGTCATATATAGTAATGATTTATTTCAATCCATAATGCAATATTTCCTGCAAGCAGATAAATGTTTGCTGTGTTTAGCAGGACTAGTAAAGGGAAAGCATTGTAGCATTTACAAGCAGATCACTGACCGAAGTGCGGGGAAAAAACCTATAAACTGTTAGATATTGTATGGGCACATGACATTTCCATATGTATTTGTATTGAAAATAAGTCAGCCTTAAAAGAAATCACAAACCATTAGCAGCAGTACATCCCTGCAAGAAAATTCTCTCTCAAAACAGACACAGTAACTAAGATTGATGCCAAACTAGCTTAAAATTCATTACAAAAAAAGTAGAGGAACTGTGAGAGACTATATCAGAAAACACCTGTGATAATGATAGACCATGAAGAAAGGCATGGTAAAGTAGCAGAGAACTATGTTAATATGATTACAGACTGCAGCATCCACTGCCATTGCCTTAAAAAAGAAACTGAAGTGCAAATGCTACTGCAAGTAAACATTTTTATCAGCTAGTGGGCCAGTGGCAAACAAAAGATATAGTTGGTTCAGATATGGTGCAGGTCAAGAAGCATATCAGCAATGTGGATGGGATCACCATTTTAAATAGTGCCCTTTACCTAAAACTTCACAGTTGTGATCAATCGAAGATGCCCACGAACCTCACTTAGGGATAGGGAGTTGAAAAGCTGTGAAAAGAGAAAATATGTGAACTGCTACATTACTGTTGTTTTTATTTTTTGTATCAGACAAGCAAAAAAAAAAAGCAAATTCAGAAATTCTATTCTGAATAACAGAATTATCAAAAGAACTGCAGACTGAATTAAGTGTAGATGTATGTTGGTTAGTGAACAAAAGTAAATATCTACTAGTAAGAGTTGATCAGTTTTGTGCAACACTTAGTAGAAACTCACTTGTGTACTACCAGTCATAGTCAAATGATTCTCCATGTTTAGACAAACTGATGGTTCTGTCAGTGGTTCAGCATTTCACACTCTGCAGTTTAGATGGTTCTGTGTCACTGTGAGAATTCATCACAGAAAAATATCCTCATCAGTAAGAGAGTGGCTAAAGCTTTGGCAAATGTTGGAAAGGCCATAAGTATTATCACAGTCAAAAGAATACCATGGAGATAAATGTATAGCATGAGTGGACATGAAAGCATATCACACCCTGCTTTAACAAATGCATCAACAAACATGTTGTTCATTGATGAGGTTAAAAAACAAATCCTTTGCATTTTCTAAGTCAGTAAAGTGGCAGCCAAAAGCATTGATAAGATGTGCTTTATTCAAAAAATCAGAACGATGGTTTATTCAAACACAAGGAGACAAACTATCCAGCATAATTTTGAAAAATGACAAACTGTTTTGTTAAAGCAAATGATACAGAATAAATAAAAGCCTCTGTCATTTCTGAGCTCTAATCTGTTAGCTAGGTGAAAGGCTTTGTGGTTCTTATCGGAAGTGGGATACCCAGACTGAGAAGATATCATTCTTTCATAGTTCCTTACAGTGATGACATTAGATGCCACTGAGTGAACACCAGATACTGGACATGAAAACAGAACTGATAAAGGCATACTGAATAGATGAAATCTGACCAGTAAGGTATGTTTTTCAATGTCTGCTGCAAGGGCTACAAGTAGACATGCATATATGAAAAATTATATTTTATCAGAAAACAATTGTTTTCTTTTATAGGATGTTGAATGAAAACAAAAAGTATCAGATATATTTTAAAATGCTTTTTTTATTCTAGCAGGACTCAGTCTGACAAAGGCAAATGAATAGTGCATCTGGACTTGAATTTGTTGAAATGTCTGAAATTTTTTTATTAATTGTATCAGTTCAGAATTATTTTAATGTGTTTGTTAAGGATATCACCTAGAAATAAATAACTCCATTGTAAAGACTAAAAGCTTATAAATAAACAAAAAAGATGATGCAGTATTTAAAAAAAAAATGCACTCAGTCTTATAAAATATCTGGTCACAGTAACTCAGCTATCTAAAATCCAAAAGATCTGTTTACATGTGCAGATGCATTACCACAGCAGATCCTGGTTCATCCTGAGGCCAAGGCCAGGCTTTGCAAGGGTCATTTGTTATAGCTTAAGCAGAGTTAATCCATGCACTACAATCAGCTTGCCAATACACATGCTCATAGGACACTTCCTCCCTCCAGGAGGGCAAACAAGTTAGCCAAGGATAAATGTATGGGTGCCCATCCAGTTGTCAGGGTCATCTGCCTCAAAGAAAGTGAGGTGTCACATTTATTTAGTATGTAATGATAGATTATTCCAGAGGGGGGAAACATTGCGTTCCAAAACTGTCTCTCAGGTATGTCTTATTTACTTGTTGATGGAGATTCGAGTTGTTAGTTTGAGTCTTTGTGATGCCGTTTATTTTGTGGAGGTGTGGGAAATTAAGGATGTTTTGGCCCTTAACACAGAATGCAAGACATAAATCACAGGACATGAGTTTATAAGAAAGAGAGAGATTATAGGAATGTAATTTCAGGCCTGTTTTGGTAGCTGAGAGTCCTTAGTTAGGTGCCTTTGAAGTCTTTGTACTTGCAGACTGTGTTTGGCTAGATACATACAAAAATAGGCATTATATTTGCAGATGGCCTGATCAGGACAGAGTACAGAGAAATAACTTCTTTTGACCTGAATGTGATACCCTTGGTCACTAATTAGGCTAGACAGAAAGATTTACTGACTACTGTTGTGTGGTGGTGAAAGCGTAAGGTGTTGTCAGTGAAAATGCTGAAATCTCTGACAACTAGATCAGTCTAGAGAGGGGTGCTGCCTATAATGTATGCTATTGGGATTTGTTTACTAAAGGTAAATGACACTTCTTTGCATTTAATGCAAAATTATTTTAATATACGATTGACTTATCTTATAAGGATCTGCATGCATGTTTGTTTGTGTCTTTCGGCTTTTCCCAGTTAGGGGTCACCACAGCGGAACTCCGGTCCGCTAATGATTGGCAGTAGATTTTTTTTTTACGTGCTGAGTTGCCAGCCCTGACGCACAACCTTCAATGAAGGTACGCCCATTCACGCATGTCTACGCACAGAAGATGCTCTAGCTGAGAATCGAACAGAACAACGTTTTACTGTGAGGCAACAATGCTACCACAGCACCACCACCACAGTATTAAGGATCTGCATGCATGTCTTTAGGCTTATTTACAGTTCCAGTATGGAGAGTACTGTTGAGGGTTTTGGCTAAATCCAGGTGTGCTGTACGAACAGCATGGCTGCTACCTACAGTTTTTCAGTAACTTTCATAGGTATGTACTAGGCTAACGGTCCTGGAGCCTATATAAGCCTAGCCCAAGAAGATTCCCTGGCATTATGCTGCCCAAAATGAATTCCCAGTGCCCCTGTCAAGCAAGGCCACTGAAGTGATCCCCAGGGGGAACTTCCTATTGCCCAACCACTCATCAAGATTTCTCTTAGAGGGCCAGTGAAGTGCTTTGATTGACTTGAATGGGAAGCTTGTTCCAGAGTATGGGAAGTCTCTGGGTTAGGAACCTCTCCCTCCAGCATGTTCTGTTTATTGCGATAATGAGGTTAAGGTCCCTGGAGCATATGGCATGGAGGGATTGGGATTTCTTTAGGTGTAGCATTTCTAGCAGCCCTGGGTCAGACATGGCTTTGTAGGTCAAGCAGAGATCACCTCTAAGTAGGCGATAAGAGACAAGAGTATAGCTGGTGTTTTTTGAGTCTGTCCGTATAGGGCATGTGTCTATACGGACAAACTCAAAAAAACTCCAGCTTTTCTTTAACAACTGCAGGCTGAAAAACAGTGATAAATTCAAAAAAAAATCAATAAAAGTTTTGAAATTTAGTGCAAGAGCAAAAAAAAAAATACTTATCAGCTTTGTAGGTTCATGGATGTCTTTAGATGCAATCTAAGGGTCTTGTAGTCACAGGTGTCCAAGCCAGGCACAGGGAAGCTCTGAATAAATAAGCCCTTATTTTACCTTATTTTTCTACAATCTCAACAGCTTTGCTCTGTAGTCATTGTTACACATGCTCATTCAGTTGCACTGTGTATTTCATTGATGTCTAGCTCTGAGAGTGAGTCGTGGCTGAATATGGTTCTCTGGACCAGCCTACCTACCAAGTTAACAAATATACAAACATACACATATACAGATAAATTCTGTCAGTACTGATGCTGAAACAATTCCAGAGTTTACTGATAGCCTAGCATGCTACAGATACCTACTTAAACAGTATTGCAGCTGTCCATAAGAAAGCAAGCCAACAAAAGACCCCCTTTTCCTTGGAGTCAGAATCATCATTCAAGAGGCTACAAAAAGCCTAACTGAGTCACTTCTAAAGTCACCCACCACTAACAGACTACCAAGAAAGCACAGCTTCCCCCAGTCAACATTAGATGACCCAAAATTTGAATAATTTTTCCAGCAACAGAAAAAATGGCTGCCCATTGATTCAGTTTCCTCAGCCCAGAGAAAGCTGCAAGAATATTGAAAATTTGCTCCCCGAATCCGCTGGGTGACCTCACCTTTGGTGGGTATCCTTAAAGAAGCCAACAAGACAGTACGAGTCAAACATGACAGAAAAGTGTCAGTAACCTAAAAGTCAATCAAAAATTTGCCTACCCAGTTTGGTCAGAAAACCTGCAAGCTGGAACCTTCTGTTTCTACAACAACTCTAAAAAGGGCCCCCACTCCTTAAAACCCACTGGCTCATCTATCAAGCAAGGAATCTACAGAGAGAAGATTCAGAAAGCATGTTTTTGCACCTTCTCTGCTAAGGCTATTTGGTTTCTTGACCTGCATATCATAATTTCAGAGATGTGCCACCTACAATAAGCTGTGCATGGCTGAAGGGTTGCGAGATGGGCTACTATAATACAAGGTAAAGATTCAGGCTACCATATCATCTAACTTGACAAAAAGGTTTGTATCATTTATAACACGTCTGAAGGTTCACCCAAACCTGCAGTCAGTGGCACTATGATATGCCAGCATGAGTGGATTTTACAGAAGACACAAAAATGGCATGCAGGCTGTCTTTGCAGGACCTCTTGCTTGATATTGAAATCAGTAAGTGTCTCATAAGTATGGAAAAGCAGGCCAAAACACTGACAACTGTACATGTCTGGTATCAGCCTCTAAAAAATTTTGTTTAAAAGAAACAGAGGATCCACTGGCAATGTGGTTTTGGGAGGACTACAGCACAGTCACAACAGGAAGGTCTAAAAGGGACAGGCACAGTATGCTTTAACAAGGAACACAGTAGAAGTACAAGACGTATCACCAGACAGGGGCTGTTGATAATCTAATCTATAGACAGTATACAGAACACCTGAAACACTCATCAAATGCTTCACTTTGCTCTAGAGCAGCTGGGAGAACTTATCCTTCCACTTCAGAGAGTAGCTGAAGTACATTCATGTCAACTTGAAAACAACCATAATATCCAGAGGTTGCAAGACTTACTTCATCAACAACACCCTGCCAATACAAAGTCTCTCTGCCCAATGTCTCACCAACAAGTAAGGTCAGAGCTACAACTAAAGTTTTTTTGCTGCCAAAAAGGCAAAGGATTTCTGGCCCATTCTGCATCTCAATAACCTAAACCACTTCATAATAAATGAGAAATTCAGAATGGTTTCAGTGCAAATGATACTAGTATGCCAGTTAGAATGTGGCCATCAGTGCTTCGCTTGACCTCTAGGATGTCTATCTCCACACAGAAAATTGTGAGAGAGTCCAGGATGTATCTATACATACAGATATGAGCTAAACACTATCAGTTCTGAACCCCAGGATGCTCACAGAGTGCAGTGCGTAATAGAAGCTCATCAGCGAGTACTGGGAGGCCAGCATTTTCCCATACCTGAAGGACTGTCTCTGTATGTCAGAAATCAAGGAACAAATGACCAGCCAATCTCATGGACATCACATTCAGTTTTCAATAGTCTCATCTTCCAGCAGCCAGACAGATCACTATCTTAAGGAGCATTCTGGATTCCAGTATCTGCAAAACCCTCCCAATACCAGACAAAGATATATTTTTTCTACTCTTACTACAATTTCTATTTCTTTGGCAAATAGTGACACAGTAGAATTTATGTTCAACATTTATGGCACTATAGCAGCTATAAGTTTTACTTGCTGTTTTGCCCGGTGCACAGAAATCGTCAAAATGTGGGACTGACCCATATCTGACATGCTCTTGGCAGCAGTGCATACAAGACCCATATCATACATGTTCTTGGCAGAAGTGCATTCAAGGCCCATATCCTCCACATTCTTGGCAGCAGTGCATATAAGGCCCATACCCTACCTATTCTTGGCAGCACCTCATATAAGGCCCATGTCCTACCTATTCCTGGCAGCATTACATATAAGGCCCATATGCGACATTCATGGCATCAGTGCATATATTTGGTGAGTTATGCAACTTAGCGGACTGCTTTATCAAGAACTTCATCCTCCCCTGTGAGAACAACCAAGGGAATATTGTGCAAGTGAGGTTGTCCACTCATACACCTACCTGCAAAACCATTAAATGTGAAATGCCAAACTTTATATTCAGTCATTCCAACTCACAGCAACTATCTAAGGCCCTTCCTATGAATGCTCAGCATCCGCTGTCATTCTCATGGTGGTCCAGAGAGCCAGGCTCTCCAACACCAGAATGATACTTGGAAACTTCACTTGAATATCTACTTCAGAATGTTTTTTTTCCTTCATTTCTGAATGCAGACATCAACCACAACTCCACAAACAAGGTCAGGAAAATATCTGTCACTTCTAAGAGGTCTTTGACTAGAACAGCCTCTAGGCATAAATGAAAATGGTCTGTATACTGAGAAGCCAGAGAAGGAATACAAGCTCAACTGGTACCCATGGAGCAGATTCTTAAATATTCTGCAGAACCCTTTGTAGAACGACTTTGCTACTTATCCATAAAGGTGCATTCAGTTTAGTAACTAAAGCCAGCAAGGCTTTTCTAAAAGGTATCTTTTTACTGAAGACCCCAAGTCACAGACCAGCTCTATTGTGGGACATTTACTGTATTTTTAAAGTGTTGACCAAAAACCCTTCTCATTCCAGCTTCTTCAATATGCCACCAAAACCTATGATTAAAAAGCTGTCTCTCTGGTTACATCAGTCCGAAGGGTTTCAGAATTACAAGCCTTCTCAGTAAAACTCCCAAACTTTATTCCACAAGGAGAGTTACATATACTACAAACCTCTCATTCATATAAAAAGTGGTAGCTGAAAACAATTTGAACCGGTTCACTAACTTATAAGTGTTTTTTTTCCGCAACTACAAAAGCAATGGAGAATACATCCTGTACTATATGATGTCCACAAGCTTCTGTGTTTCCACATTTGTAGAACAAAATATTTAAGAAAACAGTTTGGCTATGCTTACTTTGCTCTTCAAAAGAGAGATCCCCAGATACCTAAAGTCAAGATGTCTAGTTGAATTTCACACTGCAATAAATTCTATTACGTCTCAGTGGGTTTTAGCTTAACTGCAACACCTATGGCCCAGTCAAACAGGGTGGCAACCAATTTGGTCTTGTTCCTAAGAAGTACTTCAGTGAAAAACATACACATGGCAATTACATGGTCTGTCTTAAACATCTTCTACAAGCACTAAAAGTTGGACATTTTTTTCCAAGAGCATGTTCCTCCTCTGGAGTTACTACGATCAAGAATGGTTATCTGGCTGTGCCCACCCAGGTATGTCAACTGGAGAAACTGTCCTAAAGGTCATCAAATACTGATCACTTCTTATCACTTGCCATAACTCCAGATCTGTAAGAAGTATGTCGATCTTCGGTAACATATCTCACTGATCCACCCCTGCCAAGGCTTGAGGCTATGTATGTAGGGCCTACTACCTTTCTGTCCTTACCAAAGACACCTGCATTACAAATCCTCACGATACTAGAGAAAACCTACCAAGAACTGAAGAGATGGGAGCCACACAGCACCGCAGGAACTGGGGAAGGGAGCAACTCCTTGAATAATTTATATGTGCCAAGTGGTCCTAATTCCTGTGGTATACAGTTTTAAATGTTACAAAGATGAATATCTTTCTCCCCAATTTAGTATTATGGCAAGTACACAACTTCCATTTCCTGATTATGCTAGTGACATGTTCCATCAATGCAATACTCTCCTGTATATTCATTAACACAGAGGGTTGACACAGTTGAAGGTTGAGTTGTTATGGCAAATGGTTTATGAAGACTTCCAATGTCTTTTGAGGATGGCTAATGGCTACTTCAGCATGTGCTCAAGTCTCTTCAAAGCCATTCAGGAGAGTCAGAATCAGGGAAAGGAAGGGCCTAGCTTAATCTTAGAATCATCCGTAGGTTCTTAAGTGGCATAAAAGCACACTGACCATAAGGTGGAAGCTCAGGTTCTCTCTACACCCATGTCTGGTCACCTGATTGAATCCTCAACAGATGGGGCACCTGAATGTTTTATCTCTCTCTCACTATGACGATAAACACAGTCGAAATGCTAGGACACAATGATCTGCTACAGACGCACTCTTTTAACAAGGGTTTTGACTGCCTATGTCAGGACAGCAGACTGCTGCACCTACATGCTAATATTTGTCATGGAAATCTGGCAAAAAAAGGAATTAAAAAAGAAAAGAATAAATAAAGTTGAAAAAAGAACAGGGATTGCCAATCCTTGCAGGAGCCAAAGAAGCAAACTTTAATCTGGCAAAATAATAATACTAAGCAAGAGAAGATCTTCCCAAATAATATGGTAACAAAGAAATGGAAGCCAAGTAGCATCAAGGAAGAAAGACAGTAACTGTATTAAGAATTTCCAGATGCTGAGAGGGTCTAATGCCTGCAGTATATATTTATAAGGGTCAGAAAAGAACAACCACTTATAACCAAGTCTCATTCCTGTCACCTGTACACATGATCTCATCCTTTCAGTCACTACCCAAAATGCATGAGTGCATGCAAGTATGCAGACACAGATCAACCGGCAAACAAAACTTGAATCTGGTCTATCTGCATCTACACAACCTGGTACAACAATGGTTACAGCACTGTAGCTTCTGGGTCGAATAGTCTATTCATCGAATTCATTAAAGTGAAAGCTCATTTTAGTGAACAATCCTTTCAGCAAATTCTTTTCTCAGGGAAGGGAAGTAGTTGGCCATCACTGGGAATTTGCCCTTTTCTCTACTGTAGTGCAATCTCAGACTTGGTATATTTAGTTAAGGGGGGTGTGGGGAGCACAGCCACCCACATTAGAGGGTGTAGTATCATGTTGAGAACCCTCATATCAGATACTAATGTTTTCAATAATTTTTGTAGTTGTACTCTTAAAATGAACAGAACATAACGCAGTATTGGGACTAATCTAAGGTGGTGAACAGTTAAACAATCCCTTGCAACAATGGTGTGCCCAAGTTTGACCTAGTATGTAGTTGTCTGTAAGCTTGTGCAGACTGGAGGCTGTAGCTTCTAAAATGTTTAAAAGTAAAACGCTTGGGTATTTGTGTATTATGGCAACCAGATTCCGAAGTGGAGAAGCAGCTCATTTCCAAGCCCATCTCCTGGCGATATATGGGATATATAGCTCTGTAACATTTTTAAATTGAGGTCACATATAAATGTGACAAATTATTTTTCACAAAGGCAAAGTCTATATATAATATATATTTATTATACGGATCTACTACTAGTTCCAGACAACCAGAATACTGACGTTAAACATCCAGAAAAGAAAATAACTAAACTGTGAAAACCCAAACATCAGCGTTTTACCATGGTAAGTAAATACTAGTCCCATGCTAAATGGAAAGCATGCCACAGTAAGTAAAATTCAACTAGGTGGGGGGCTGTGCCCCCCACACCCCCCTAAATTAATATATCAACTCCAGGATCGCACTACAGTGGAGAAAAGGGCATGTTGGCCTCAGCATGCGTACCGTTTAGAAGTGGCCAACTGTTTACTTACCATGGTAAAATGCCAACATTCAGGTTTCTGTGACTTAATGATTTTTGCCTTCGGGATTCTGGTCTGCGGGAATTAGAAGTATACCTATATACATATATATATATATATATATATATATATATATATATATATATATATATACATACACACACACATTTTTTTTTTTTTTTTAATGAATTAAGGTTTCCAAAGCTGCTGTTTCTTTTTCCCTGTTCTCTGTCTGAAAACTGGCTTTGCTCAGTAGGGTCATCTCAGTCAACCAAATGTAAGTGAAATAAATCAGATAACTAAATGACTTTGCAGGCAGAGGAGCTGGACAAGCGATGGTAAAGAGAACGGGTGGCAAATTAGAACTGAGGAGGAAGTGAAGCTTAAACATACGATGAAGCTAAACCAAATAAATAAAAAATGCAGAAACAAAATAATATTTTCATAGAGTTAAGATGAAAAGGTAAGGTATAGCTTGGTTTAAGTATATTTACTTTGAAAATGTTAACTTTTCAGACTGGCTATCACATCAGTAAGTCACAACAGTGAAGATTTACTCTTGTTACTCCTGTTTGCCCAGACAGCAACTACAAAGACAGATGAGTGTCTCTGATGTGACTCCGGCACTGTGCAGTGAATGATACAGTTAAGTTTACAGGTCCCTTACATATGATGCATAGTTGCGTGTTTTCTCCTGTTCGCAGAACAAAAATTCCAACAACAAAACAGCAAATAAACCTTATTCTATAACTTAAAATACAATGCTCAATGAGTACGCAGGAAATATGTATGTATATGTGTACACTACTCTTTACAAATAAACCATTAATAACCCAAAACAGAAAAGAAAACAAAGAGAAAAGGTTTAAATACTGTTTCCTAAAACACTTTATAACCACAGTCTTAACCAGCAAACCTAAACACAGTGAAGTACAGTTACAGGTAAATATTGTTATCATAATAGTAGATCTTTAAGAAACAGTTACTGTAACAGTAAATTTAGCATGTTTTTCTCACCTTACAAAGAAGTTATGTACTCGCCATAACGTTCCATCTGAGTAGTTGTACTTCATTTGTCTTCAACCCGTGTGTCTTCAGATTCACATCGGATCCAACATGGCCACACCCTCCAAAATTTCTCAGTTAAGTTGACATGGTCTTCCTATGACAAAACCATATTGTTGCATGTTTGTTTTATGTAAAAGCTTATGGAATTACATATAAAATGTTCCACAGGTTTACAAATTAGGTTTGTTAGGCTGCTGGATGTATAGTTCGTGGAATCGCAGGTGAGACTTCTTTTATGGAATAGCCTAATGATAGCCATTTTTCCATACCTCAGGAACATAGCCTCTGGTTATGCTTAAGTATAACAGTTTTAGGAGAGGTTCAGCGGAGGTGTGTCTGGTGCTACTGATTAAGCAGCGAGGTGCATTTTTGACATGACTGGAATATGGTACTTTTGTCTTTACAGAGTGCAGTTAGAATATATTCTTTAATAATCTTGAGTCAAGAAAAGAATTGAGTTTGTGGAACTTCCGTGGCAGTTTCAGGTTAGATGTTGGCACTACATCTACCATGGGGGGGGGGGGGTTATATTAATATCTTTAGGGTTGGAGTGGGTATTACCCTGAAGAATTAATTCATAGCATTGCTTTGTGTTTTTTATTACTTTTTTTCTTGTCGTTAAAGAAGGCCTCAATGTTTGATTGTAAACAGTCACAAAGGAGAAAATATGTGAATAGGTGCCGGTATGAAATGCAGGGTCGGCCTTAGCTGAAATGGCGCCCTAGGTGAAGTACTGCTCTGGCACCCCTTAAGCCCCACCCACACCATACTCAAGGAACACCTGTATGTGAGCCACACCCACAGATAGGTCACTTCCACAAAATCCACTCCAGTTTTTTCAATGTTTAAATGCATAAAAATTCAGTCATACTGTAGCAAACACCTTGTAATCTAAGGTGGTTGCATAGGGTGACCATCCCCATGACCCAGCACTAGGTGCATTGGCTGGAGCAGTCTAAGGTGGTTGCAAAGGGTGACCATCCCCACGACCCAGCACTAGGTGCATTGGCCAGAGCAGTCTAAGGCGGCTGCAGAGGCTACACATGCTGCACCACAGCTGAATCTGCAGAAATAGGAGACAAAACTAGGATTTCAATTTTACATGCTAGGCAGTGACATACTGTATGTACACCTCACCACCTGTTGGAGCTGTTCATGTAAACCCCCTTGTCACCTATGCTACTGTACAATACAGTGGTCATTAGTCTCCCTCACCTCCCATTGGTGCTGCAGCTCAGGGTGATACTTGTGCAGGTCACTATATTGATGCTTTTTCACTGCTTACCAGAGCAGGTGATTCCAATGGTGGCTTTTACAGCGCCCTAGGCGGTCGCCTAGTTCGCCTATGCTGGCCATGAGTATAAGGTTGGGAAGCTTATAAACATTACAGATACTGCCATCTGAGCATACAAAACTGAAGGAGGATTTCTTAGAGAATGACCTGGAAGTATTGTAGAATGAATTATGAATACAAGGATTAAAGGTCAAAGGTGGCAAAAGCTATTAATTTTGTGCAGCTTTCTGACCAAATGGTAACACAATTGTAGGAGGCCACCTAGGTGCAACAATGTGTGACATAATGAATTCCCTGACCACATGCATATTAACTGAGCATTTTATTCAAAAATGTAAACGTCTGGCATATACAGAGACCCGAAACAAATGAGAAGTTAATTTGGCATGTATTTCCTCCACTTCCATGGCTGCCATTGGAAACTAATAATTTAAGTACAGGTAAGTTGAATTTTGCTTTGTGTGGGTTGCTATTCCAAGCATCTGAAGCATTCCATTTGGAAGGCAGTACCGTATAATGAGTCTAACGGCTCTAAAAATCTATTTTTTCAAGAAATGGATTCCCAGAGCAAATGTTATCTAGCAACGCTCCACCATTTTCAAGTCAAGAATTTCAGTGCTTTGTTAAACATTGAGAATTCACACATATTACTTTGAGCTCAAAATACGTTTAGTTGAGTGGTCAGATATAGACAGTTATGACAAACTGTTAATTGCCCTTACATGAATAAAATAATACACAAGATTATCAGTAGTTTTACCAAAACAGGTACTTATGGACATTAGACTGAGACCAAAACGTCCTGCGTCTTTCCCATTACTGCTCCCTGAAACAACAGACTTGTTAAAGAACAGAACTAAAACAAGTGACTGCTTCCAATGTCTCCTTTTGTACTGATTGTTGCCTTGTGAGACAAAGGCATGGTGCTGTTGTTGATGGGGTAACCCGGGGAACAAGTAGGTTTAAACTGATTGACTGTGTAGCTTTCGTTGTTTAAATTACACTGCCTTATGCACCCTTCTGCTATTTTAATTGAGTTGCACCCCAAGTCTCCTGCTGTGTCTGTGTTTCAGTAGATGTGACCTTACTATCTTAACCATTCTACACCCAGGAAAGTGGAATGATATTGTTATTATTTACATAACTGTGTTAAGCCAATTAAAGTGCTTTACTTAATTGTAGTATGAAGAAACTCTGCTTTTACAAAGTGCTGCTATGGGAGAGACAGTAGCTGGCTGGTGCTCTGGGTAATCAGCTAACCAGTTGAACAAGTAGGTTTAAACTGACTGGCTGTGTAGCTTTTCTTGACTGTTTAAATTGCAGTACCTTGTGCACCCTTGCACTCTAGTTTTGTTAAGCTGCACTGAAATGTGCATCACCCTGAGGTGGGGACCAGTGATATTCATAAATGCAAGCTACTAAAATTAGCCCTGTTAGTAGTAGTAGTAGTATCTTCATCCGTAACTCTCAACCTCTTAGAGCAAGAAGTCTGGACAAAGCCATAAATAAAAGTGGGACAAAGGGCCAAAAGTAGGGACAATTTTTAAATATTGCTCTTAAAAAACATAGAAAGTTGATAGAACAACAGATTTTGCATTGCAGTAGCAGGAATTTTCTGATGGTATGAAATCTGGAACTCAAATGTCTTGTCATTAATTTCTAACTTCAGTCTTTAATGATTTGCCACTAATTTGAAAGGAAAAACACAATTGTATGAAAAAAAGGAGAAAAAATATGAGGCAAAAGTCTGGACATTCTGCAAAAATCTGTACAGTTGAGGTATGCTTCCATCTTATTATCCGCTCTGCATTCAAACTTGCTGCTGTCAGTTTTGCTGAGAGCTGCAGTTGCTAGTGGCACTTATTGAAAATCCTGCACTAAAGCCATGTGTATCAGTCAGCTAAGTTGTTAAAATATTGTCACACACTGATGCAGAATGAAACACAGCTGTTCCCTAACCTACTAAATATTATTCTCTGACCCCCCCCCCATTAAAAGGAAATACATCTGTTATTGTAACCCTTTATTCAGCTGTTGAACATAACATTTTTTCTAACTCCAGGTAGAAACTGACTAGACATTAGACAGTGACTATAACATTGATCTCACTCAAAAATATAATCACCTAGCTGATATGGTAGAAAAATCAGCTTTTTCCCATTCGTAGGCAGCCCATCATAACACTGGGTGGCTTTAAGCAGTTTAACAACAGATGATGAAATAATACTTGACACACAAAACACAATCTGTGAGAGGCATAAGCATCTTATCAACACAGAGTAAATGTCACACTTAAAACAAGCATCTTAATGACATAGAGTAAACCTCACACTTTAAAGAAAGGTCTGTGAACACCATATAACATCATCAACACATACATATACCCAGAAAACCAACATATCATGTGTTTCTCAAAATATCAGTTCCAAATTTACACAGACTGTCTCAAAATAAAAGCACTTCCACATCATCACCACTCACTCGCACAGCAAAGAGTTGCCAGTTTGTGAGTCATAAGCCTTCCACTAACCCATGGAATGCAAGTAGAATCTTCTAATAACCATTAAGAGTTTTGTCAGACACACACACACACACACACACACACACACACACTCCTTACCTCAGCCTGCATAAAAACAGAGCTTCCTTCCAGACCAGCACAGCGTGCATAAAAACGGAGCTTCCTTCCAGTACATGAACACCTCAGCCTGCATAAAACGGAGCTTCCTTTCCACGTACTTTTGTGCTTGAATGTTAGCGTGCAATACACGCATGGGTCCTATAGGTCTTACTGCTGTAAAAGTGGGGGGGGGGCATGCTCCCTCCCCCTTGCTCTATGGTTCCGGCGCCCACACGTGATTGGTGAATCATGCTTTTAATTACGGAAGTGGGGGAGGGTGCAATGCTACAGCTGAAAAGTGGAGAGAAGTAAAGTTTAAGTTAACTCAGTTTGCGCCCTTTATGATGCCGGCTTTTACGGTGCCCTAGTTGGTCGCCTAGTTCGCCTATGCCTAAGGCCGGCCGTGATGAAATGAATGAAGGAAGATACATAGGTTCATAGAACTACATGCTGAGTGACTGGCATACAGCCAAACAGACATCTAGAAGCTTGATGACCATTGTCCTCTTTGAAACTAACATACATACATACTTGTGCTCATCAAGGTTACTTTCAAATGTGCGAAAGGTCTGACATTGTTTAAGGACAGAGAAAATTTGGTCCAAAGGAGAAGAAGCCATTTAGTATAAAATTGTTATGTTTTCAACTATCTTTAACTTAGATTAAGAGATTGATTGCTTTTCTATGCTTATTGCTTCTGCTTTAGGTACACAGACTCTAGAGGAGGGATGGTCACTTAGTAACCTGAAAATGTTACTTAGATCCTCTTTTGAAGACAGTATGATTCCAAAAGGAGGGGTAGTTTTTGAAATCTACATGAGTAACATTGATTGCTAAGCCCATTTATCAGCCCCTTGTGTTGGTCAAACAGACTGTGCTACTCCAAAAAAGGAGTTGGAGGTTGGCATAATGGTTAAAGTGTTTACATCACAGATAGAAAGTACGGGGTTTGATCCTCATCATTGGTTAGGGACAGGATAGTCTGCAGACTAATTGCCTAGTATTTAGTTATGAACCTATAATATCTCATCAGTTACTACAAATTACTGCCTTACTAAAGGGGGATTGGGGTTGGCATAATATTTAAGGTGTTTACTTTGCAGACAAAAATACAGAGTTCAGTTCTCACCTTTGAATAAAACTGAAATGGCCCACAAGGGTAGCTGACCTAGTATTTACATTTGAACCTATGATAACCCTGTCTATGACTGTATCTAGTTGATCAGTAGCACAGTATATTATAAGTAATGTTTCCTCAGTACTGTACAGATGGAAAGTAGTGCCTGCTTTACAGAAATTACTGTTTTACATTTGATAACTTTTTAGTCCAGTTCATTACTTTGTACTGGGTCCTTTTTTATAGCCTTGTTCATTTATAACAATGACTTTCTGAAATGATCATTGTTTAACTTTGGCTCAGTTTAGTTAAACAGATGTGGAACAAAATACAATGTCGACCAAAACATCAGCACTCGTGTATGTATATATGCATGTGTGTACACAGATATATATATATATATAAAATATCTGTGTATACATACGCACACACACACAGTTCTTTTTACTTTATACATTTGTTACTCAGGTAAGCCCACTGAACAGAAGTGCCCCTTTTCAGTTGTGACCAAGGAGCACTGTCTAGATAAGTAGCTTGTTTACAGTCTTGCCTGAAAAGGTTTCATGACTTTGTTAATAAATAACAAAGAGATCATAGCATTAATCTCTTAAATGAGGAAAGAAGTGAGTTTTTGAAATGTTATTTAAGCTACTCAGATGACTGCAGTCAGTATGAAATAAAGGTTCAGAGAAAGCATTAATCTGGCTATAGTTTGTCATTAAATTTGCTAATATGATGCAAGAATATTTATGGGAAAAGTGCACTGATGGTCTACTTTAAATTCATGATGGCAACAATGCAGTGTTTCTTTAAACAGCTAGGTAGTGTGCTGATGTAGAGAGTCAGTGAACTCCTAGGGGAAACATGGCTGTGAAATTCAAAATTAAAGCATTGATCCATTATAAGACAGTTCTGCTGATGGCTTGCTCTTCCTAGCTTCAGTACATGCCAGTGTCAGCAAGCTAAACTTATGGCTAAGTCCCTTAAAAATTCTACTTAAAATTTACAGTCTGATGCAGTAACTGGATTATAAATGATATCTGTCAAATTTAAGTTCTTAGAAATAGTCCAAGAAATGTGAAGTCTATAGAGAGCAAGCTGAGACTTTCAATTTTACTTAACAATGAAAATTAAATATAGAGTGTTGAAAATTACATTATTTTCATTGGAAGAAGCAAATTCTATTTTGTATTACAAAAATAAATTTGGATGTAATAGGGAATGGTGTCTCAGAATGCACAGTGTTCCAGACTGGCTGTGCAGATGGGTGGCTGCAGTGCTTTGGTTATCTACAAGGTTTTCCAAAAACTTAATAATGTAGTTTGGCATTATTTTTGTGATTAAGATGGCCAGATAAACTTTACAGAGCATGCAACTGTTATTCTATTCAGATTACATACAGGAGGGAAGAAAAAATAATTCAAAAGTGCTTGTCACTATAATTAATGAGCTACTACAAATTTTGTTGATCAGAAACAAAAGATTTGTAGATGTGCCAACTAAGCAAATATGGAACTCGTATTTCATGTGCTTATTTTGTGCCCTTCTGTACATTGCTACTTTATGAAATTCACAGTAATCTTGTCAGCATCTCCCTTTAATTATAACTGCAGTTCTGCAGTGACTTGTTGATGTATAAATATTGCCAAGTACTATTATCTGTGGGTATGGTGCCACACCATTAACTCTCCTTGATCTGTTGGAAAAAAAAGCTTGGTTGCTGTAGTTAATCTGATCATATCCCCATCACCCAAATTCAGCTGCACAGACTTAGATCACTTATATCCTTACACTGCAGACACCTCTTTACATTTCTGTGAGTGACTAAACTCTGAGGTCATACACATACAGTGGATATAAAAAGTGTACACAACCCTGTTAAAATGCCAGGTTTTTGTGCTATAGAAAAATGGGACCACAATAAATAATTTCAAAACTTTTTCCACCTTTAATGTGACCTATAACCTGTACAATTCAATTGAAAAACAAACCTGTTAGGAGAAAAAAAAAAAAAAAACATACAATAAGCTGGTTGCATAAGTTTGCACACCCTTAAACTAATACTTTGTTGAAGCACCTTTTGATTTAGTTACAACATTCAGCCTTCTTGGGTAGGAGTCTGTTAGCATGGCGTATCTTGACTTGGCAATATTTACCCACTCTTCCTTGCAAAAGCACTCCAAATTTGTCAGATCATGAGGGCCTCTCTTGAGCACAGCCCTCTTCAGGTCACCCCACAGATTTTCTATTGGATTTAGGTCTGGGCTCCGGCTGGGCCATTCCAAAACTTTAATTTTCTTCCGGTGAAGCCATTCTTTTGTTGCTTTGGATGTATGCTTGGGGTCATTGTTGTGTTGAAAGGTGATTCCTCTTCATCTTTCTAGCATACGCCTGAAGGTTTTGGGCCAAAGGTCATTGGTACTTGGAACTGTTCATAATTCCCACCAGCTTGACTAAAGCCCCAGTTCCAGCTGAAGAAAAGCAACCCCAAAACATAATATTGCCACCACCATGCTTCACCATGGGGATGGTGTTCTTTTGGTGGTGCAAAGTGTTGTTTTTGTGCTAAACGTACCTTTGGAATTGTGGCCAAAATGTTCAGCCTTTGTCTCATCTGACCATAATACATTTTTCCACATGCTTTTGGGAGACTTGATGATAGACTCCTATCCAAGAAGACTGAATGCTGTAATTAAATCAAAAGGTTCTGCAACAAAGTATTAGTTTAAGGGTGTATACACTTATGCAAGATTTGAAATTATTTATTGTGGTCTCATTTTTTTATATCACAAAACCCTGGCATTTTAACAGGGGTGTATGTGTGTGTAATATATATATATATATATATATATATATATATATATATATATATATATATATATATATATATATATATACACACACCTATATACACACACACACACACACACACACACACACACATATATATATATATATATATATATATATATATATATATATATATATATGGGGACACTTATTTCTGTGAAGTCATGAGTAGTGATACACCTGTGGCCTTTTCTGATTGGTCTGTAAAGAATGGGAATTTGAAGTAAATGAGGTGGGGTTATTAGCCAGAAAATGGTCAGCAGGCTACAATGGATATAATGATGTTCCCACAGATGAAGTGTTCCAAATCTGACAAGAATGTGATTGTCTGTCCACATGTTATGCTGGAGGTTGTCATTAAACTCTTAGTGATTATGTCATTTTCATGGGATGTAGGTCCAGAAGGTGTAATGCATTAGAGGACCATCCAGGATTTCATGTGCCATGATGAAAAAGGCATTTATTTTTCTACATGTAAGCAGGGTGTAGAAATAAGGATGCAGTTTTCTTGTTACATAAAACACCTGCTCTTTTTTAAGCTTTAGCCCCATCTGTGAAGGACAGAGATGTGAATACCAGCCAGTAGCATTAAAGCAAATATACAAAATGACAATCATACCAAACATATTTTTTTTAATCTGCAAAGGCCCTACTTTTCCAAGTAGGGGAACTGTTCCTGTGACACCTACTTAAATTAATTCGATCATCACTCTGTGTTGATGGAAAGGTAATTTATGTTTGTTACAATAATTCAATTCGCTTTTGTCTGCAACAGTAATCAGACTTCATCAGAAAAAAGTATCATAAAACATTAATCATTTTATACAAAATCCAACCAATCACAAATTCCCACAACCTAATTAATTAATTAATTCACTCAATTTAAAATGAACATGATCTTAATATACCACGAACTGGTATAAGTTTACTAACACTTATGAAAACTAGTATTTCTTAAACAGTTATTTCACAACAAACACCATTGTCAAGACAGGTGTTCCCAAAAGACATAATCATTGACACTTAACCTTTTAATTGAATTATTCTAATAAACAGATTTTTTTATTCCAAGCCAGTACATTTTTCTGTTTTGTGACTGTGACTTTGGTTTTCTTGGAAAGGTAAATTCTTCCATTTCAGTAATGATTGTCATTTAGGCATGGTTTAATTGAAATACTTAAATCCAACTTTTGCATTATAGGAATTCAGCACTTGTAGTGCTCCAGCCCATGCCATTCCCATGATGCATATATGAAGTAACATGTAGATGATATCCATAGCAGCTTTTCTCATTTGTACAAATGTATTGCAGCTGATAATATGCTGGGTACTTTGGAAGGCATGGATTATTGTGAGCTTCTGTGTGTGTTAAGGTTTACAGTTGTTGGTGATTTTGGCCTTTCATGTAAAGATGAACTGGAGGAAGCATTTTATGGCTGTGGCCTTGGATAGGGTATATATATTGTCTTTTATAAAAGGCACCAGTGACACTTGTCTTAGAAGAAAAATATAGTTTATTGCACAAAAACAAAAATAGTATAGGTTCTCCCCAAAACGACTGTTACAGTTTAACAAAAGTTTATAGCTTATACATTAAATGAAGTCCCATGCAGCTGGGATGCAATTTATTTGTGTGTCTCTCACTATTTCTAAGGGTCTTAGAAGAGTCATAGTTGCCTCAGCAAGTGCCTGATTCCACTCCACTAAGCACTGCTCCAGCTCTTTAGCCCTTCATGTGAAGAGCAAAAAAAAAACTTTGACTTGCTGATTTGTGCATTGACTTCGTATAGCAACCTATCCAAAAGAAAAAAACTGTAAAAAGCTTCAAATACAAATTTGTGCTCATTAATACTACAGTTCCATGAACAAACATTATATAGACTAAGAAACCTTGCGCTGTTTGGAAAAAGAAGTGACTGAGGAAATACAAAAATGTGAAGAACAAAACCTGAGATTTTTAAAAGGTATAACAAAGTAACATGGACAATAGAAAGAAAGTGAGATCTGATATGGTGCAGTATTTATGCAAAGGAGAAAGCAAAACTATTCAATACAAAAAAGCTCGAAAGAAATTTTTAGAGAAATGCAGGCAAAGGCACTCGGATATGGAAAATTTCATGATAAAAAAAAAAAAGATCACAGAGAGTGAATGCAGAACAGAAGATTAGTGAAGAAGACATTAAACAGAATATGAAGTTATGGAATACCTGTGAAGTGAAGGGATTTAGTGTAGAAAGTGTAACACAGGTAATGTCACAGCATGATGGAATGATGAGTCCCCAAAGTAAGCAGAAAAAGGTGGGGTGGGAGATATCTGAAAAGAAATATGGACATGGGAAAGAAAGAGAGATTTAATATGGTTCAGTATTTAAGTAAAGGAGCTAGGAAAAGTAGTTAAAACAAAAAAGCCGCACTAAAAATATTTGAAGAGAAATACAGGCAAGAGAATCTGGATATGGAAAATTTCAAAATACATAAAAATAAGAAAACAAAGGGGGAATAGAAAAGAGGATTAGCAATGGAAAAGTTCAAGAATTAGAAACCAAAGTTATGGATTACCTGAGAAGTGAAAGGCTTAGTGTAAATAATCCAACTTTGGTTAAGGGTGCAAGCTCAGTCAGACATTCCCAGTCAACAAATGTCAAATAAATGTGAGACTCTGGTTATGGCAGAGCATAATGGAGCAACTAGTTCCCAAATGAAGGAGGAACAGCTGGACTGGGAAGCATCTGACCATTTGCCACTTTTAGATACTCTGAAGCCTTCAGCAGGAAACCAATACAAATATGCAGTTGGAGATGCACAACTGAAGTAGTGTGCATATGTGAAAGAAAGAGATCTGGTATGATGTAATAGCTATACAAAGTAAAAGACAAAACTAATTAACTTAAAAAAGTAAGCACCAAAGGTATTTGAAGAGAAATACAGGAAAGGCAACCAGACATGCAACACTACAATATAAAAAGTAAGAAAGTAAAGGGGGAAAAGTACAAAAGAGGATTACGAAGAAAGAAGTTAAACAAATAGAAACTGACTTTACAGATTATTTGTGTATTAAAGGATTTAGTGTAGAAAATCCAACACGAGTAATTCTACAGTGTGATGGAACATTGAGCCCCCAGACTGAGTAGAAACAGGTGAGCAGACAATACCTAAAAACATGCCAAATAGTGATACTCTGGAGCCTTCCATAGGAGACTAGTATAAAAGTTGGGTTGAAGGTGTACAGCAAGGGAAAGAGCATGAAACGGTGGCAATTCTGTCGCAGTCAGGGTTGTGGAAAGAAGTGAATGACACAGGATTCAGCTGAAAAAAATATGCCACAGGAAGATGCCCTGGAAATTTCTGTAGAATACCCACATGAAGCAGAGAACAAAGAATGTGCCTTCAGTTTAAAAGAAAATGATCTAAGGAAAGAGTTGCTTGATTTAATAGAGATGGATAGACATATTAAGATGATGAAAGAAATAGATTACAGAACATCAATAAGACCAAAAATGTTTGAATTCTGATAAACAAATGAGCACAA
Source organism: Protopterus annectens (assembly GCF_019279795.1). Taxonomy (NCBI): domain Eukaryota; kingdom Metazoa; phylum Chordata; order Ceratodontiformes; family Protopteridae; genus Protopterus; species Protopterus annectens. Next base: position 663,175,083 of record NC_056749.1, on the reverse strand, counting down.
AAATCAGGACAATTAACAAAAAATTGATGTGAAATAATAGAAGTAAATAGTATATATTACTATGCAGCTTAATTAATAACAGATGGTCTTTGTGTAAAAACACCAAGAAATAAGGGAAAGGAGGGAAAAATCAAATGACTGTAAAGCAATTAAGACAAGAAGTGTCACTGTTAGAAGAGGGAACAGATCGACAAAAATACTAAAAGAGAGACATGATAATAGAAATGTGGAGTATTAGAAGAGTCCAGGCTCTATTATACACTATTGCAAATAATACATTAAAGATATCAGCACAGGCGCAGAAAAACTTAGATGATGTGCAGATAAAAATAAAGAAAAAGTAAAAAATAAGTAATTCATTGTTGACCCAGGAAAGTTTATAGAGAATTCTGAAACAAAGCAAAATGAATAGAAACACCACCAAAAAAGGAAGAAATGGACACAGCTTGGAGAAATGTCTATGAAGACCCTGTACAACATAACAAAGATGCTGAATGGATAGAAGTAAAGGAAAAAAATCAAAACAGCAAAAACTTCAAATGTGCAAGATATTAAATGGAATGAAGCAACTGCCAGAGAAATTGAGGCAAAATTAAGAAAAGTTCCTAAATGGAAAACCCTAGGCCCAGATGCAGTACTTAACTTCTAGCTAATAGTATTAACATCTTTACAAGATAGTTTAGCTCTGAGTAACAACTATTTATATGTGTATTCTGAACAGACACCAACCTGGTTAACAGCAGGAAAAGTGATACTCTTCCTTAACAGTGGATCTGCAATTTAGCCTAAAAACTATAGGCCAATAAGTTGCCTTCCGATGATGTATAAACTATATACTGGAAATGATGCAGAGAGAGTTTATAGTCATTTAGAAGAAAACTCGCTCATGGCAATAAAACAAAAGAGTAACGAAAGAAAGCCATATCGAACAAGGATCATTTGTTGCTATATAAAACCATAAAAGAGACTTATAAAAAGAAGAATCCAAGTATGGCACGGAACGATGACAAAAATAGCATTTGATACAATGCCACATTCATGGATAAAGGATTGCTTACAGATGTACAAGATACACCCTACATTGATCAATTACATTACATTACAGTGATTGATTGGCCCTAAAAGCTATTGGATCCTTTGGATAGGAAAGCAGCAAAAATGCTTCATGCTTATCAAATTATATATAAATAAATCAGTGCATACTAAGATTATATATTTCTTGTTTGAAGAAGGTATGGGGCCTCCTTGAAACTGATTACATGTATAGATCAGCATACACACCTCTCAATTGTACATATTTTTGCAGAATGTCCAGATTTTGGCCTCATAAATTTGGTCCGTTTTTCATAAAATTGTGGTTATCTGGCAAAGTAGTGGGAAATCATTAAAGATTGAAGTTAGAAAATAATTTCAGTTTGTCTCCATATCCTTTGGAAAACTTATGCTAATGAAAAAACTGTTATTCTATTAGCTTTCTTTGTTATGAAGTAGAATATTTAAAAAGTGTCCCTATTTTTAGGCCTTTATCCCACTTTTATTTATGGCTTTGTTCAGATTTCTTAATCTAAGAGGTTGAGAGGTACGATCAGCAATTGTAAGGCTGCATACATATCTGCTGACTTCACCAGATCTAAACATAGTGAACGTTTTAAAACAAGAGGACAAATCGAAGATGACTTCCTTACTTAGTTTAGCAGAAGCATTTCTGTGTCAAGCAGGAATGGAAATCAAACCAGAACAGTCAAAAATCAGGCCACAAATTAATGTACCAAAAAACAAAAGAAAGAATATAAGAAGAAGGATAAATGAGAAGGCAAGAAATGTGGAAAAGGCATAAATATAGTTGCAAGTACAGAAAGCTCCTGGAAAAACCTCATGCCAGTCAGGATCTGGCACAGGAATGGTTAAGAAGTGAGTTTAAACCAAAAGATGGAAGGTTAATATTGGCAGCCCAGGACACTGGACTATGTACACTTTGGTTTACAAAGTTCATTGAACATGTGGGAAAAACAGACAAATTCAGGTTCTTTAAAACAAAACTGGAAAGAGTCACACATCTTGTTCCTGGGTGTGATATATTAATGGCAGATGGTCTGTATATTATAAGCTATAATAAAGTGACACAACTGTCACATTGGGGATTGTGTAAATATTACAATATTTGAGTTGCTGAAAAGCATCAGAAACATGAGACACAAATCACTATAGTGAATGATGAAGTTTATATCACATGGGATCACCGATTACCAACAGTTCAAAAAAAAGATGCAAGAAAACCAGATATGGTAGATCATAAGACAAAATTAGCCTTGATCATTGAAACTTCTACACCCAGTGATTACAGTGTCTTATGTACTGACAGACACAAAGTCATAAAATGACAGGCTTTGTAGGCAGAAATGAGGGCAATGTGGAAAAAGGATACCCAGACAGTTCCAATAGTAGTAGGAGCAATGTGCCTCAGAAAAAATAATTTACAGTCATATTCAGATGTGCTGTTGGCACATAACTCCATATGAATTACAGGAGGAGTAATTTCTTGGCACATTGTAGGTGCTGTGAAGAGCAATTTTGGCTGACATCAAAGACTGAAACAATATTAATTTCACAAACTTTAATCATACTGAGACTTGGGAATGGTGTCTATTCCTGTCATGGTATTAGAAACCCAAAAGATATGGAGAAATTAAACCACAAGAATGGAGAGATGATGAAATTTGCAAGAAAAGGAGAGTAGTATTGCTATAATGGAATTCATCTTAAAGTCTTACTGAGCACTGTCACATGGTGGGCACTGTTTTCACAAAATCTAAACAAGATAACACTGATATATAGACTGTGTTTTTTTATATAGTATGTATCATGGAAAGAGGTAGGTCAAAAAATAAAAAAGGCACCTGGGTGTACAAGTTTGAAAAACTGCCCAATCCTGTTGAGTGCACTGGTACCAGGACTGGAAAAATGGTAGTGTAGAATCCTCAAGACACAGAAACATTCCTACAGTGGGGGTCAGTCCAGGCTGACTGGGAGGACGACCCCCTATTGTAGAAGTAGTAGTCCGCAAAAAGCACACAAAAATGAAAGGCCAAAAAAAAGCCATAAAGATGACTGAGTGGACTATTGAGGATACGAAAGAAATGATGTATTGTTACTAATATGCAAGAAGCCCTGAATATCTAGACAGAAAATATTCAGAAAATTAAAAGATTTAGAAAGAAACTAGACGAAAGAAAAATACTTGCACCAGAAAAACTATCAAATGTTTCAAATAAAAATTTGCATTCATTAATACAACAGATTCATGAAAAACATTACATAAATAATGAAATGTTATGGAGCCTGGAAAAAGAAGTGGCAGTGGAAGTGCAAATGATGGAGCCATTAGGTCTCCAGATTAAGGAGCAACAAATGGAATGGAAGGCTTCTGATGAAGAAGTATGGATATGTTAAAGAAAGAGATCTGATATGTTGCAATTGTTATGCAAAGGAGAAAACAAAACTAATCAACATAAAATGCAAGCACCATGGGTATTTGAAGAGAAATATAGCAAAGGCAGCCAGACATGAAATATTTTAGAATAAAAAAAAAAAAGAAGAAAAAGGGGGAATGTAGAAAAGAGGATTTTTAAAGAAGAAGTTGAACAAATAGAAATGTGGATTATTTGTGAAGTTAAAGATTTAGGGTAGAAGATGTAACACAGGTAGTGCCACAGTGTGATAGAACACTGGAACCCCTGATTAACAAGTAACAGGTGAGTGGGAGACATCTGTAGACTTACCACATGGTGATGCTATGGAACCTTCTATAGGAGACATCTACAAAAGTTCAGTTGAATGTGCACAGCAAGTGCAGGAGCAGGAAATGGTGGCAACACTGATGCAGGCAATATTGTCAGGTTATGGGCTAATGATTTCCGATATGAAGGACCAGTAGATAAAGCAGGGTGCATCAGAAAATGATATTCTATGGGAAGATATTCTAGAAATATATGTAGAATATTCACAGGGAATGGAGAGTAAAGAAGGTACTCTCAGTCTAGAAGAAAATGATCTAAAGAAAGAGGTGCTTGATTTAAAGGGGTGGATAGATCTTTTAAGACTGAAGAAAGAAAGAAATTATAGAAAATAAAAAAGACCAGAAATGGCAAAAATTTGGTAAAATTCTTGTGATAACAGAAATAAATAAGATATATTACTGTGCAGCTAAATTAATAAGAGATACTGTCTTACCATAAAAGTAGAGATTAATAAGGGAAAAGAAGAGAAGAAATAAACTGCCAACATGGAAGCATCGGATAGAGAAAACTATAAAGCAGATAGGACAAGAAGCATCACTGTTTGGGGAATATAGAAGAGGGAACAGATCATCAAAAATTACTTGGAAAGATAGATGTGGTAAAGCAACATATTGTATCAAAATAGACCAGGATCTGTCATACACTGTTGCAAGTAATAAACTAAAAATATTAGCACAGGTAGAAAAACTTGGAAGATATGCAAGTCAGTATAAAGGAAAAGTATTTATAGAGAACTTGGAAACAAAGCAAAAGGAATAGAAATGCCACTAAAAAAAAGAAAAGAAATAGACCTATTTTTGAGAAATATTTATGAAGAAAAGGTAAGGAGTTCTAAAACAGAGAAAATGTAATGGGATGAATTATGGCCAGAAAAAAAACTGGAATGAAATTTTGAAAGGCTTCTAAATGCAAAACCCTAGGCCCAGAAGCAGTACCTAACTTTTGGCTAAAATGATTAACCTCTTTAAGCAAAAATTTAGCTCCGAGTATGAATTACTTATTTGCACATCCTATATGGACACCAGCTTGGTTAACAGCAGGGAAAACTATACTCTTCCTTAAAAGTGAACCTGCAAGCCATCCTAAAAACTGTTGATCAATAACTTTCCTTACAGTGATATACAAACTTTATTCTAGAAGTGATGCTGACTGAGTTTGTAGTCATTTAAGGAAAAAAAACAATTATGGCAACGAAACAAAACTGTAACTAAGGAAAGTCATATGGAAGAAAGGATAAGTTGTTGCTATATAAAACCATAAAAGAGAATTATCCCAATCCCCTTCAATAAAACATACCACACCAAATGACATTAATCACAACATAACATCTATGTAACAATTTACCAGTGCAGTGTATCCCTCGTTCACCCTGCCCAATAAACAGCATAGTCAACACCACTCGCTTACTCTGACTTATCAAAGCAGCATCCCACCACTCACTTTCATATCCCAAACTCCTTGAATCCAACAACCAACACCAGAGTGAGAACAGAAGAGGGACAAGCTAGCCCCTCTTCCCTGCCCACCAGTCTGACACAGACTGTTCCCTGTCACTTTCTGCAGTACCTTCACCAAACCTTCTAAAATCAAGGCCAAATGTACATTAAATAAGTCCATCCCAAACTCAGTCACCTACATGCATCTGCTCTGACCCAAACTGGGTCCCTGTCATCAAAGTCCGTATGCCCTATCATATGAATACCCAAATTCAGCAGTTTTCTCACCAGCCTAAAATTAAACTGCAAAGCCTGCTCTATAGCCAAAAAAATGGCGGAATGCCTACAAAATAAATGTGGTGCTATTTCATACCACACAAAACACATACTTGGATATACCCTTTTTAAAGTAGCTAAACCTGCTAATATCCTATACAGCACCTGACACTGGAATTATTCCCAAATTGCTACTTGCAAAATGGACCACTACAACTCACGGAAAATCAATCCATGCCTGTATGTTCGTAAACTCCTCCACAAGCTGATGCCATCTGTGCTCTCTGATACTATGCTACATGACTCTCCACCCAAAGCGATGTAAACCCAACTCATTGCCAGGTGGCCTAACTGCAGCCTGCCTCACTGCCCAATGAATATAGGAATGACAATCTCCTTTCAAGGAAGGAGAGGGAGAAGTTGCTAAAACAATCACATTAACATATTATCTAATATAAGACAAAATGGCCTGCCCTACTAATAATCTCAACTGACCTACCTTCTCTTCCTAAATCAGGAGGATTGAGTAGAAAATCTCTCTCCCAGAAAACCAATACACTGAAAAGCCCTCCTCATCATGCAAACAAACTGATCACCTATTATCACCTTACCCCCTCTGACCGAAAAACCAAATCTTGCGGGTTCCCAGCATGAGTCGGCAGTAACCTCATAGTCCAAGTAAATGGACACAGACAGGCATTGCTGTCCTCCTCCAGAACTATCTGCAAGCCTTTCCCCATCACCCATCTTAGATGTACGCAACCAAATCTGTACTGATGCAGAAAATACCATCACATCCAGCCAAACCAACAACCCTAACAACTCTGAGACCCTAAATACTGCACGACACATTCATAAGGACAATGTGACCTACAAAGTATAATCCACTGATTTACCCTTCACCAAAGCTAAACCTGGCAAAAAAAACTTCAGAACCTGTCTTGTTATTGACCATCACCTATCCATCTTCATGTCAGCAACTCTACCTCATACCTTCAACATTCTAGTTACTGTTCAGGATTTAGTAAAATTATGCAATTCCACCACCCATGCAAGTATACCAATAGCTGCAAGATCCACTTTAACCAACTGAACAGCCTTAACTTGCACCCAAGCGTGAGCCATGTATTACAATAACAATTTCTCTGACCAAACTCCCTGTTCTACAGGTAGCTGCAAAATAAATTTCTCAAAGTTATGCAATGCCCTACCATACACATTCATTGTATAAATTGCCTAAGACTGCTGTACCAGCTGTCTGGTCACTTCAGTTCAATCTGCCACACAGTGTCTGGCAACACTGCCGGTTCACACACTGTTTCCGGAGGTAACTGCTGGAACCTAGAAAACTGAAAATAATACAAACTGTCATTAGTCCCATTCCTAGCACCTGCCAAATGCACACTTGTAAAAGAAAAAATAATCACCAAACTCTGCAAAACCAACTTATAAAATACTAACAAAAGCAGCTTCCAATTTCACTCTCTTAGTGTCCAAAACTCGCACCACTGCAATATTATCTGAATTAAAAATTACCCTCTTACCCACACAACTGCTCCTGCCACACCTCAGATGCTGCCAAAATTGGCATTAATTCCAAAAATACTACATCTCTCTTCCATTCATCATTCCAATCTTCTGGCCATTGAGCTGCAAACCCTTCATCACTAAAAAACACTCCTATCCCAATGCCCCCTGCTGCGTATGTAAAAAATTGCAATTCACCTTGACCAACCCAATCTGACTGTCAAAAGGAAATTACATTGAACTGGTCTAAAAAGGACAACCACAGTGCTAAATCAGCATGAACAAGCTTACCAATCCTTAACCAGTGATGTTTACTTCTCCTCCCTTTTAGCAAGAATACCACAGGCCTACAAAATGTATGGCCAGGGTGAATTGCTCTGCATGCAAAGTTAATTAGCACTAAGAGCTCCTTAACATCTCTTATCTACACATTGTCCTTGCCCCTCACCCAAGCAATCTTCTCCTTCAATTGTGCTATCTTCTCGAATGGTAAAACAATTCACATTCTGCATCTAGCAGCAAACTCAGGAAACACAAAGCCTTGGCAGTGCCTTCTAACTGCTGTATAGGAAACACCCACCTCCTTACACATCCACGAAATTCCCACATGCACTCCATCAAACCTCTCTCCTACTAATAAAAAATCATCCAGATAATTGACCACCTTCTGAGCGCCCACTCACTGCTGCCAAATCCAATGGACTTGTAGTGTTAAACTTCTCAAAAATGGCACAGGCCACTGAATGGCCCATCTGCATAGCCTTGTCAAAGTAAAGCTTGTTCCCAACCAACATGCCCGACAATGGCCACTCTTCATTCCTCACCAGTAGTGACTGAAAAGCCACCTCAATATCCACCTTTTTTAAGCATGAATCCGCAAACCCCAGAATGATCTGCACCATGTTATCCAAATACACACAGCCCAATTTTGCATCTTCTGCTGAAATAACATCATTAATGGAATTCCCATCTGGACAGGACAGATGATGAATCAACTGAATTTCACCTGATGACTTCTTGGGAACCAACCCTAATTGGGAGACCTTAAAACTGTCAAAGAAAGGGTGATCAAATGGGCTCAGTAACCTGCCCACAGAATCCCCTTCTTTGCACCAAATCTTTCAATATCTTCTCCCTCCCTCACATGGAATGCAAATTCTTACAGACTGAGGCATCCCCTCCATCCCCTGATTTAACAGAAAATCCAACCAAAAAATCCTTTAATTCCTCCACAACTGCTGCATCAGGAAATTGCTGCAGCATGTGCCACAATACTTTGTCTTCCCCTCTACCCCCAAAAAGGCATTCCTCCCCTCTAAGAAAATTTCCTTTTCCTCAAAAGGTCTGAAATCCCTGGATCAAAGGAGGTAACGCTCCCATTTTGCCTGGAAGTGAACCCAGATTGAACACGTTACCTTCTCAACAGCCACACTGCATCACTGTATGTACTCCTTCTCACTTTGAGCAAGTGTGCAAGAGGTTTGCATACTGCTCAAGAACAGTGCCATACATTAAAAGCCCAGCACTATCCAGCCCCTCCGCTCCTAGCTTAATATCTATCTGGTGGCCAACCAGATGTCAGGGTGCATAGCTTCCCAATGCAGTGACTTATATGCCACTTTCTGTTTACAAAAATGCTGATCGTACCACAACTAGACATTCCCCACATGCAGATGTTGTACCTCATGGGATCATGAGAAAATAAGGCAGAAGTGGTAATGCTAGAGAGGTATCCCTCTACAACCAAACCACCATGTAGTATACAAAGCCTAACACCCAATTTTCTCATGTTCTAGCTCGGAACTTGCCTACTCTCCTCTAAATCAAGACTGTTAAGCTGCTTAGAAGATCTTTATTTGCCTTGTTTGAGTCCATCAGGCATTGAATTCCCTCAGCATCATTTAACTTGGGTATCAGTTTACTCCTCCTTCCAAACCTTTTCTTTCATCGACTCCATTATGTGAGGGGGTCAGCAAGACCCCTCCCCTTCCACTGGACATAAGGCCTGTGTAGCTAACCAATCTGCTGGTTGGATTCCAAAGTATGAACCCACCTCTTGCTGTTGAGATGTCACCCCCCCCCCATGGACAACCTTAAATGTCCTAAAGACAACCCTAAGATACTTACCCAACTGAATATATCCCCCTGGACCTTTCTACTTTCCCTAAACCTCCCTGAATCCTCTGTAATGCTTGCCATTTCCTCGAGCTGATGAAGTGATTCCCTGTCTCTACCTATCCTCAGGCTAGACCCCAACTGCATCAAGTCTGCCATGACTGTGTGAACTCTCAACAATGCATCATTACCTGTGGTTGCATCTTGCATAGCTTCAATGGCCAGGACTTCTGCTATGGCACTATCTTTTGATTGCTGTGCCCATTTCCCTTGGGCCCTAAGCCAGTAATTAAGGAGTCTTAATCCTCACCACTGACAATGGGAGAGGGTTGTTCACTTGGAATACAAATGGATACACTCAGTATTGCCAGGCGCAGACCTCTCTGCATCAATCACAACTTCCCTTAAGAGCACACAAGAGACACCGTAAGCCCAGGGTCTGGATTTCTTTGTCTTCCTCCAGGTTCTCAGTTAGAATCCCCACTGGCACAGCTTCAGAGTTAAGTTTTCAGCCAAGTGCCAAAGTCAAGTCCTTCACTACTTTCTCTGTGAAACTAGTGCTTCATGTCCCTGTTCCAAAAAACTGACACACTCGCACTTTAAGATTTGATATATACATGCGCACACACACACACACACACACACACACACACATACACATACACATACACACACACACACACACACACACACACACACACACACACACACACACACACACCCACACCCACACCCACACACATACACACATCTGGGAAAGGCTGGCTCAGGTTAACTAGTTATTTCCCTTCTTCCCAGACTATAAGGTAGTTATCACTGCCACTAGGCACTACAAGGCCAGCTACCTAAGGCTCTTACAAGGGTACCCAATTATATTGAATAGAATCAGTATTACTACAACTGGTAGTTTGACCAGCAGCAAAGCTTTCAGGTGTGGCCAGAGTAATCACCAATTAAATATATGCAACTACTCTCTTGAATATTTTTCTAAAAGGATCAGCCACAATGAGAAGTTTAAATATATTTAATAATAAATAATAAAAGAACATGAAAATACTAAATATCTATTAACAGCAAACACCAGAGTTTAAGTCATAGGGAATATTAAAATACCACCGATGAGTAGGTTCACAAAGTTACAGAAAAACAGTACTTCTAATCTCATTATATTTTCCTGACTAATCTAAAGAGAATTACTGTTCCTACTTATTAAATAGAACAAGGGAAGATGATGTGGGTGAGTGTCTTTTCTAGTCAGGTTTCCAAGAATAGACTACCACTGAGACTTCAGTCTCCTCTAATATTAAAACATTATTTCTGTACATAATGACATCACATACATCTGGTCATCTGACTCCACACTATCCCCATCATTAGAAGCTGCCAGCATTTTAGCACCTACATGTTATAATAAACACAGGTAGAACTTTTCTTTGATCTGCTGCTACTACTGGAAGCCATAAAACCATTTTAACACTTCTACTCCTCCTACAGAGCTCACAACATATTTCTAGCACAGACATTTCTTCTCTGGCTCCATTCAAAACTGTGGGATAACATCTTTGTCTTAACCCATAAAATAATTTAATTTCAGATCCATTTTAAAGTTTGCTGCAGCTGTATTGTAATTAACAACTGCTCTTCTAGTATCCTATGCTGAAACATATACATTTAATTCAGTTACAATAATGCATGTACATTTCTCTTTTTTCCAGCAGGGCACTCTGTTGATATATTTAAACACAAGCAACTTTACAAATACATTTTCAACACAAGCATCTGTACAAATCAGTTTGATACACAAATGACATATGATTCTTTACAAAATTCCAGGTAGCTGTGCTAGCACATGTTATATATACACTGCCGTGCTTCTCCTGGCATGGTGGCAGTACCTTCTATTGTCACACCTTGATTTAATATAAAATTCAACTGAAAAATCCTTTGATTCCTCCACAACTGCCAAGTCTGAAAATTGCTGGAGCATGTGCCGCAATATCTGCAGTCTTCTCCTCTTCCCCAGAAAACACATTCCTCCCCTTTCTCCATAAAAATTCCCTCTTCCATGAAAGGTCTGAAATCCTGGATTAAAGGAGGTAGCACTCCAACTTTGCCTGGAAGTTAACCTGGATTGACCAAGTTGCCTATACTGCATCATTGAATGTACTCCTGCTGTCTTTGAACAAGTGCGCAATAACCTGCTTGCTGCCCATGAACACAGTCCCACATTTAAAGCCCAGCACAATCCAGCCTCCTCCCCTTCTATCTTACCCCCTCTGCTAACAGCCCCAAGCTGTCCATCATAGTGGCCAACCAGTTGTCAGGGTGCATAACTTCCTAATGTATCGACTGATCCACTGCTTTCCAATTACAAAAATGCTAATTGTACTGCAACCAGGCATTCCCCACATGCAGACGGTGTGCTTCACGGATCATGAGAAAATAAGCCAGAAGTGGTAAGGCTAGAGAGGTATTCCTCTCCAACCAAACCGCCATGTAGTATGGTGTAATGGTACATTGCTTTGATTGTAGTTTACAGGGCCCTGGGTTCAAGACTTGGTAGGATTTATTTAGCCCTGCTAGACAGGGGTCCATGGAAGTAAATATTGTGGGAAGAAATATCTGGGGAATTGTTTGGCTAGGCTTGTATAGGCCCTAGGGCTGATAGCCTAGTACCAACCTATGAACCTATAAACCTAACGCACAATTTTCTCATGTTCTAGCTCACAACTTACCTACTCTGCTCTGCCCTAATGCTGCTAAAGACACTGGAAGATCTTTGCTATTTGCCATGTCTTATTCCATTAGGCATTGAATCCACTCAACATCATTTCACTCAAAGATATCAATGCACTCCCCCTTCCAAACCTTTTCTTTTACTGGCACCAGCATGTGAGGGGTCAGAATGACCCCCCTTCCACTGGACATATAAGGCCTGTGTAGATAACCAATCTCCTGGTTGGATCCCAAAGTCTGAACCCACCTCTTGCTGTTGCAATGCCACCCTACCTATGGGTAACTTTAAACTTCCTATAGACAACCCAAAGCTACTTACTATCTGAATATATCCCCCTAGACCTGCCTACTTTCACTCACCCTCCCTGAATCCTATACAATGTTTGCCCTTTCCTCAGGCTGCTGATGTGACTCTCTGTCTCTATCTATCCTCGGGCTAGACTCTAACCCCATCAAGTCTGACATGACTACGTGAACTTCCAACAATGCATCATTACCTGTCCGCCATCACAGGACATTCTGTGGTTGACAACGCCCAAAACAACTCTTCTGCCTGCAAGATATGGTTGCGCATCTCTGCCTTAAACTCTGCTCTCCCACTATCTGCAACAGAAAGGGTAAGATTAAGAACTTGCACAAAGAACAAAAAAAAAAAAAAAAACTTCCCTTAATCCAGCAGAGATCATCTGCACCCATCTTAGTTAATATAACCTGGACCACAAGCCATCCCCTCCCTCCATCAGTAAGCTGTAGCTTCTCTCATATAAGTATAGAACAGGGATCAGAACCCTGTGAATATTTTAACTTGTATCCTTTAAAGGCCAAAATAGCACCCAAGAGCACTAACATAGGGAAAAAAAATGTAACCTTCATATGCTTGCACTGCATGCATCCGCAAGCATTTGTAGCATCTGCACACACTGGCATACACAGCTGACAGTGCAGACAAGCCTTCACTAACTGAGCATAAAAGACATAACTAGGGACAATTTACAAGCAGAACCCTGACACTTAACTCATTACATCTGAGTAATGCCTCCAGGTGCATCTGCAGTTAACTCCTAATGATGCCTCTAAGCGTCAAATATTGCTTGTTCATATTTACATTAATAATTCCAAAACCATGCTACATATAAGGTTTTAAAAGACTTCATCTTAAAGCTTACACAATGGAAAAGTCAACTGCATTAATATTTGATTTCTGTCTAGTGCAGGTAAATGGATATTAACTGTTGTTTTTTACTTTATATAGATAGAATTTTTACATTTTTCCAAATTTCTCAACAGCCAAATAACACACACAACTCCTTAGCCTCATATGAAAATTCTCAGTTAGATGTAGAAAATGCTGCTGATAGTATGTGTGCAGCTTGAGTGGTTGTTTACAAAATACTACAGATCTAATAGTAACTGTGTTTACTGTGACTTATAAAATGCAGTTCAAGACTTAGAACCTAAAGAGTACTGCCACTATAAAAATAGTTTGTGCTGATGTTTGCTATTTATTCTTCTTTCATAATCACTATGGTTCCAGAGATATGAACATTTGTTTGAAATGTGAGGACATAATTTGATTCTGTGAAAATGTTTAGGCTCCATGCATTGGAAGTTACATTGCAAACTTCCTGAGCACCATGAATGAGATAATGTTTCTAGCACACCCGTTATCTGTGTTAGCATACATTTCCTGAAGTGAAGAACTCGAGACAAGCATCCTTCAACAGCTTCAAAATCTCCGTGCTTTGCCGGAAAAGTACAATTTGACAACTAAGGGTCCAGTCTGCCACAAACCCTGAAAGTACTGCTAAACCACATTGCAAGACAGCTGATGAGAGAACTCTCATGACAATTAATTAACCTGCATGCAAGCCCAGTCAACAGCCATTACTCGTGGCCATTTATATACCTGTGAACACCACCCTACACTTCCAACAACATCTCAGTATCAGCAACCCATGTGGGAGTCTAACCCTGTACAGCTAATCACAGCCAAGCACCAAGTTAGTCAGCACATCTGGGCCTGACAACCACCTCCACCGTCGTTTTCACTGATATCACAGAGTGTAGAGCTCATACACAAGAACAGCAATGGTACCTGCAGTAATTTCATCCCCTGCCACCACAATAAAGTAAGATTTCACCATTTTGCTTAACTTTTATGTGTGTGTGTATATGTGTGTGTATATGTATGTATATATATATATATATATATATATATATATATATATATATATATATATAGGGGGAATGGTTAATGTAGCTGGACTGAACACACATACTTACAATGCTGTAACATCAGAACTCAGTGTTAGCATGCCAAGCCATAAATGAAATCCAGGAAATTCCCATACAACCTCCAAAACACAAAGAATGTGTGCTCTGTGCTTCCTACTTTTATTTTACCTTAAGACTCTGACCAACCTAGGCAACACATGATACTTTACTGTGAAATGGCACAACATGGCCTGACTGTGAGACAACCTCATAAACCTCTGTGAACAAAGCTAAAGCAGAGTAAACTCCACAAGCAGCCCCCCAATACCCAAAGGAACCACGCTATGACTGCCCAGTCAATGAGGGGAAGAAGGAAAAAAAATAAAATTAAAATCACTCACCCAGTACCACCATGCCCCCTATTCCCAAAGCTTACCTCTTCTCCAAATACCTATAGGTCATCTCAGATGTATAACTTGTCACAGCAGCACTCTGATCCCCTCCTTAGTTACACATACATAAACCCACCTAAGTCCCTCCTTACGCCTACCTCACTTTCCTCCACAGCCCTCTTCCCTCCTACTTTAACCATTCCTTACCCCCAACTCTAGCTAACCTACCCCTTACATCCTAATCTAACATCCCCCTCTCTCCAAACTTTTAGGCCTCCTCTCTGACCATCTCACTAAAAGATGTCTTAGGACAAATTAGTTTGTTCCCAAACCTTACTTGTAAAAAGGGGAAGAATACAAGTTTGGCATGGATAGATTACAGAATAGCATTTGACAACATCTTAGATTCTTGGATAAAAGAATATTTGAAAATGTGTAAAAATAAACCCTATATTGACAAATTACATTACAGCGACCGTAAAACAATGGCAAACCACTTTGCAGCTAAGTTATGACAAAGGGCAAGTTGTTATCCTGAGTATAAAAATTTGAAGGGGGATATTCCAGGGTGATTATTACTGTTGCTTTTTTGTCTTGCCCTTAACCAACTAAGCTGTTTACGTAACAGATTAGGCCATGCTTACATTTTGGCTCCCAGAAAACAACCTTGTTAAAGACTTTTCATGTATTCTTGTGGATGACTTAAAACTGTTTAATTCATCAGATAAGGAGCTGTAACCACATCTGCAAGTAGTTAAAACTTTCTCAGGTGACTTAAGAATGTCATTTTATCTCTTTAAATGTGCAAAGCAATATTTAAAACAGGAAAGCTGCAGCACTATGAAAATATCAGTCTGGGACAGGAATGTGATATAAATGAGCTCGTGCAGGAGGGAGTGTATACATATTTGGGAATTAATGAAGCAACATCAGCAAAACATGAACAAATCCAAATAAAACTTGTTAAAGAAATACTTTAGAAGACTAAAACTAATGCTAAAAAACTGCCTTGACATCTAGGAATAAAGTCCAAGCTATAAACCAATTTGTTTTCCTGTTCTAACTTACAGCTTTGGAGTGATTCACTAGCCCCAAAATATATTGGATCAGTTGGAGACAAGAACAAGAAAAATGATTCATGCTTTTCAAAGGATATATAAAAATCAGTGTATACCGAGATTATATATTCCTTATTCTGAAGGAGGTGTGGGCCTCCTTGTAACCGATTACATATATAGATCTGCAGTCATGGAACTGCATACATATCTGTTGACCTCACTAGATCCAAACATAGTGAAATTTTTAAAACATGAGAAGAAGTCTGAAGTGACTTCCCTACATAGTTTAGCAGAAACATATATCAGCATCAAGGGAGGATGGAAATTTATTTTATTTTGAATTTATTAACTGGGGTAGAACACTGATCCCATTGGATCCATTTCAGTCCCAGTCTTGGGGTAAACACAATAGTTACATGATATTATATACAGAGTGAATGCAATATATACATACATTATATACAAAGTGAATATCATAGCTGGCTTGAGGGAATAAAGGTAATAGATAAATGACATTATATACAGAGTCAGGGTAAAAGCAAAATATAAACATGCATTGTATATAGAGTGGAAATCAGAGTTGGCATGCTGAAGGAATTCCACCCCCCCCCCCAGAAATTAAACCTGAAGTTTGATACATGAACCTGGCTCGAGTACAAATTCTTAGTTGAGATGGTGTCTATAGGAGGTGCCTAAATGATACTTGCTGTAAAACTGCATGTCTATCCTTTTTTCATCATTAATATTATTTATATTTTTAAAGCTCTCAAATGACTTTGGTTTCAAGCACTGTGGTGGTAACAACCTTTCTCAAGAAGAATTGGGTGGTTAGGCCACTGAATTATATATAGTACACACAGGCGGACTTAGGTTTCATCTTGTCCTCTTAGAAGATGAAACTCTAAGAGAGTGTTTACATAAAAATTTAATGTGTTTTGCACTGGGCGACAGCTGAATTTCTGAAGGCTGTCTGAATGTGAGAGAATACATGTTACATCAGTGCATTCTCCCCTCTCAGAAATCCAGTAATAACAGAAAATATTTATGTAACAGGAGTGTGAAGGGCACAGTAGAACAATCACTTTGAGGGTAACAGTGAGTCTTAAAATAATTTGTATCTTGTCTGAATTACAAAAGACATGCTTTTTGGATATTAGAGACATGCAGCTTCAGGCTTCATTTCAGTTTTGTGAAGGGGCCATGGTTATCATGTACTATAGTCAGAAAGCAATACCTCTTTCAGTCTTGTTTTGTGGAAAGCATGGTGAACAATTTTAGAAATGTTTTAAGTAAAACTTGTAATACATTTTAAAAATATATTAAGTAATATGTAGCATTATGACACAAACATTGCAATGCACATAATTCATTTTAAAAAGGGCCAAAAGAAGAGAGGAAAAATAAAAATACAAAATATAAAAATGAGTAAAATGTGAACATTTAAAATAAAAATACAGTACAAGTTAGAAATACTTCAGTGTTAAATGTATTAAATATTTTTTTGTTTTATTATTTTAATAATTTTCTTATTGATGTGATCATAGCTTAAACTTCATTTTAATGTTCTGCATTTTTATTCGGAAACAGTGAATAGCTAAATTGAATGATACAGAAATTTGCACACAAAATAATGTATGTTTACTTCCAGAAAGCACCATGTGGCAGCATAAAATCCTGTGTACTTTTGTTCTGCAAATCACTAACTGTTGTTTCAAGCATTTACTACAGAATATACAATTGCTGCTACTTCTTACCAAATAGTCATCCTCCAGTGTTACAGTATAATGTCCTCCCCCCAAAAAAATCACATCTTCTCATTGAGTTGTTACACTTAGTACCTTAAAGAACTACAACAGATCATTCTTGATGGAGCCATTATGCCTTAAGAAACACTCTGTGATGGTATCTTGCCAATATAAGCGAGCTCACTCTTCCTGCTAAGTGTCTGAGCCACCAATCAAAATCTGGCACCTTGGACATAGTCAGGGCCTTATCCGTCTGTGCAAATTCTAATCACTTGGGTCTTGGTCTGGGCTTTATCATTCTGAGCAAACTCTGGTCACCTTGGGCATAGTCAGCACATTATCCTTCTGTGCAAACTCTGATACCTGGGTCATAGTCAGAGCATTATCCTTCTGAGCAAACTCTGGCCACCTTGGGCATAGGGCATTATCCTTCTGTGCAAACTCTGGCCACCTTACACATAGGGCATTATCCTTCTGAGAAAACTCTGGCCACCTTACACATAGGGCATTATCCTTCTGAGAAAACTCTGGCCACCTTACACATAGGGTATTATCCTTCTGAGAAAACTCTGGCCACCTTACACATATGGCATTATCCTTCTGAGCAACTTCTGGCCACCTTGGGCATACTCTGGGCATTATCCTTCTGTGTAAACTCTGGCCACCTTGAACATACTCAGGGCATTATCCCTCTGTCCACAGGCACAGAAGATTAAATATATTTCTGCTACCTGCTGAATGCTGTGCCTCTTGGAGATGATTAATTGTAGTTTTGCTGTATATCTGAAAATAATGAAAATTTTATAGATATAACTGATTTTATTGTGTCATCATACTTGAGACTAAATGTGCATCTGTTGTAGACTGTATCTCATACCAGAGAGATAGGGAGTGTCTCCTGAATGTTAGAGTTGTGATAAAAAAGGTGAGTTCTGCATATGTGGTCGAAAAGCCCTGCTATAATGAAATGTTACACATAATATGCTAGTCAAAATAGGTGCAGAGCTACCAACAGATCACTCTGTGATGATGAGTAGCATCAGACAGCCAGTGAATCAGCTGGACAGTCTTACAAAACCCAAGTCAAGTCATGGGAAGGTCTTGGGAACACCTATCAAATGCTTTTGTACATATTGAGTTCAAATCTCAGAGACATTGACTCTGAGTGGATTATTCTAAAGACTTCAGTAACTGAGGTAGAAGCAAGGAACTGTGATTGTCATAAGAAGAATGGGTCCTGTTGTGGGGCAAATAAGGTGAGGAAAGTTGCCAGTTAAAAGTAAGATGCTTTTCTTGCAATGCTGGAAGAGTTTCTGGTTTTATCTAATAGGTACAGACGATCCAGTAAAAACAGCGGCTGTAACTGTCAATGCAGATGAGACCAAGGTGTGGGAGGAGTTTCACAAAGCCATGGGTAATGAGTTACGCATGGATTTAGGGATTCTGGGAAAGTATCCCATGACATAGGAGGGAGAGGTGGTGGTATTGTTCAGGCTGTCCTCAGCAAACATGTCATAATTCTGACCTCAAATAGAGGCCATGTCAAGAGGTGGAATGTGCACTTTGAGCAACTCCTGAAACTAGTAAGACACACCTTCCTCCGAGACAGCTATATCAAAAGCAGATGGTAGAACTGGATCCATTTTTGTAGATGGGAACACTGTAGTTATTTACTATTTCCATAGAAAGGCTTCAGGAGTGAATGAGACCTGGCTGGAAATGCAGAAGGCACTGGATGTTGTTAGAGTATTTGTGCCAGTGGCTAAACTGTAACACAGTTGCCTTTGGCATTGGAAGGTCATAACACTTGTGTTCTATTCACACAGCTCTCTTCACATAGCAGCTGCTTGAGTACATTTGGTCTGGCAGTTAGTACTGAATGTTAAAGCTGTGATCTGTTAACAAGATGCCTCTTGGGGTATAGAGTTTGATTTTTTCAGCCTTCATTTACCTACTTTGTCACCTTCAGCAAGTAAGTTAACCAGACAGTGCTTTGAAGAATTTGGGCTGAGATTTTCAGTGGTCTTCACAAATGCCTGCTTAGTAATTACCTGTGAAGCACACATTTTCATTGTAGTGCATGGAAATCTACAATAGTACCACTGAACTTGCATTTTAACTTTACCCCTCTCTCCTCTCCATCTCTCCCTCAAGATATACCCGAAAGTGGTTCACCTCCAGATATCACCACTGACCATATTCTAAAATTGCTATCAAAACCTAAAAATGCTACATTGATGGGTCCTGAAAATATCCCTGGATGCATCATAAATACCATGAAGCATGATTTAGCCACACTCCTAGCAACAATGGTTCAATCTCCGCTTCCATACATGTGCATAAGGGAGGACATTTCACAGACCCATAAGTCTGACTGACCTCATATGCAAAGCCATAGAAAGACTTATGGAATTAATCATCAAGAACATAGGGAACCTGCAAATCTGGTGGATTTTTTGAACAATTCACAAAACAATGAATGAAGTCAAGAGTACACACCACATACCTCAACTTGGCCAAAGTTTTTGACAAAATTCCCCGCTCAAGCATAGTAGAATAAACTCCTGTCTCACCCAGTGGATTGCCACTTGGTTCACAGATAGAATGCAAGTAATCAAAATAGGGGAATTTACCTCTAAAAAAAGACCAGTAACCAATGGAGTCCCCCAGAGTTCTGTGCTGGGACCTCTCCTGCTTGGCATTTACTTTTCTAAACTAAAAGCCAATACCAAAGGGCTATGACTGACTGACTGCAGATGACTGCAAGCTAGGACCAGTCATTAAATCCCCAAATGACTTAGTTATCCTGCAGGAAGGTTTGTCCCAAATAAATATCTGGTGCCAATATCATGGACTGAAACTAAATGCCAAAAATAGTTTGGCATTATTGTTTCCACTGGTAAGTCATTTATCACTGGTAAATTTCCAAGTTGACAATACACCTCTAAAACTTGACCCAGTTGTCTGGGATTGGGGAACTTGCATAGATAGTGACCTAACTTTTGATCAATATGTGTCTACTGTTATAACAACGTCTGTCTATATTGCGTAGCTTATAAGCAAAGGGATTGTTTCTAGATCTAGGGATGTCATTGTTCCCCCTTGACTCAGCCCTCATTAGCTCATTCATTGTATACAATTCTCCCTTTGAAATATTTCTGTTTAGACGCACACAATTGGATTGCCCATACAGATATCTTATTCAGACGATAGAAGGCCTAAACAACATGTCCTACATGGACTGACTCATACCCTGTCACTATACTCTGTATCCTACAGACTGATAAAAGGTTACCTGTGTCTGGTATAAAAGGCATCTCATACCACTCAACTGTACAGATTTTTTCAGAATGTTCAGATTGTTGCTTCATATGTTTCATCTGTTTCTCATAAAACTGGCTTTCTGGCAAATCATTGAGGACTGAAGTCAGAAAGGGTAGACATTTGAGTTTCAGATTTCATATCCTTCAGAAAATTCATGCTAATGCAAAACTGTTGTTCTGTCAACTTTTTAAGTTTGTAAGAGTAATATTTAGAAAGTATCCCTGTTTCTGGGTCTTTGTTCCCCCATTAGTTTTAGCTTTGTCCAGATTTCTTGCTGTAAGAGGTTGACAGGTATGAGCACCCTCCAACCCATTACTAATGGATTTACTGCACATCAGCAAGTCAAATAGCATCAGAAATGCTCAGTCGATCTAAATCTCTTCTGTAGTATTAACAGAACAGTTTGAAGGGCAGGTATATTTTGCAGAGGATACTGCTGCTGTGGAACACATTCCCCATCCACATAAAACAAAGTTCATCCCTGTCCATGTTCAAATGGAATTTTGAGCTGTGGATGGGAAATAGAAAATGTATGTCCCCTATACCTCTAATGGACAGAGGCAATTCCTAAATGCTTTATCCTGTGCATGAGTTTCCTCCAATTATTTGTTGTTATCCCAATTATTCTCATTAGAGGTAATATAATTATGGAATGGGTAAGGTCAATCTATAACCAAATGGGATAGGTTATTTCGAGCATAAAAAGAAAAACTGGCCAGGCTTTAAATGGCCCACAGGGACAGTTAGCCTAGTACTTAACAGTGAACCTATGGAGTAATGGTCGCCATTTTCAAATATGGTTTAGATGAGCAAGTTTCAATGGAGCTCAGACATGTGCCTATTCCCTTGTTGGTTGAGGGTAATGAGATTGGAGTGGTTTGCACAGTCACTCTATTCCTCAAAGAAGGACAAGGGTAAATGGTGAGCTTGTGCTACAGTGGGAAAACACATTACTCTCTTTCTCCACTGTTATATGATGTCAGCATTAGTAGAATAAGAACTGTGAGGGTCATGGGGTGGATTAGGCTTACACCCCCCCCCCCTGCAAATATACTTTATTAAGTTTTACTATCTCCTTGAAGAGGCATGCTCTTAGAATGGAGGTCAATTAAAGTTCCATTTTAGGTCCAGAAGAAACACACTCCTCAGCATTCCTGAAATTGATATGCCAGGGAACTGTTAAGGAGATGCCATCCAATTATCAAACCTTTGATTCTAGAAGTTATATAAATTCCATCCTGTTTGTAGAACAATGGATCATCTTTACCTTTGCACAAATATTGGATCAAAGTGCTCTCAACTAACTAAATAAGCAACTCAGAGAAAAATGAAGTCTACCAAAGCCAAATATGTGGTAAATTTTGCCTTTCCAGGCCAAGGACAACCACAAGGCATTCTTTAGCTATGTCATGAAACCTCAAAGGCAATACACAATTGTGTGCAGAGCTCACGGTTAATGAAACCACCTACACTGGGCCTGAAGATATAACAAACCTAGTGGCAGACAAATCCAGCTCCAATATTGCCCCCCCCCCCCACAACCATCCCCCAGGAAATATCATCAAATATAACTCTCCCTAATATCACTAGGGAATAAGTCCTTAATGTACGGCCAGGAAAACTGCATCAGTGGGTCCTGACAAAATTCCAGGCTGCCTTCTAAATAGCATGGAACTACCAGTTTCTCTGGAAGCACTATTTACTCATAGCCTCCAAACAGGCTTTGTGCCTTATTAATGGAGAACAGCAACCGTTATACCTTTGCACAAAGGCAGGCCATCTACAGACCTGGAAACTACAGATCCATAAGTTGCACTAGTCTCATATGCAAAATCATGGAAATAATTATCATAAAAGTGATCAGTAATGGCATAGGAAACCTCCAGATGCTGGAACCAACCCAGTTTGGTTTCTTCAAGGGCAGGTTATGCCCACTCAACCCGGTGGATGTTTTTGAGGTTGTCAACAAAGCAATGGAAGAGGGCAAAGTAGTTCAAACTGCCTGCACTGACCTGGCTACAGAATTTGATGCAATATACCACTATAACACTGTTGATAAACTCAAAAGTTTATATATTTTGTCCTCAGTGATAGCCAGCTGACCAACAGAACCCAGGAGGTTAGACCATGGGAGTCTACCTCTATAAAGAAGCAAGTGGCCAGTGGAGTTTCACATTTATTGATCTTAGAACCACCCCTTTTTGACATCTATTTCTCTGAAGTCAAAACCAATGTGAAGGACCTTTGGCTGACCAAATTTGCTGATGATTGTAAATTAGGAGCAGTTGCAGAATCCCCCACCAGCACTAATGTTGTCCAAAAAAGTCTGAAATAGACAAATAATTAGTGGAAGAGCCATTGTCTAAAACTGAATGCCAAGAAATGCATAATAATATCCTTTGGGAAGTCAGCCACCACTGGTAAGTATCATATAGACAACATACCCTTAAGAGTCGAGCTAGTAGTCAGGGACTTGGAGACACGCACAGTAATCTAACCTTTGATCATCATGTATCTACAGTAGTGATGAAACCATTTTGTGTTGTGCAACTTATAAACAGATGTATGCCTCTAGGTCCAAAGAAGTCATTCTTGCACTGCATTTGACATTCATCAGACCTGCTGTTGAGTACAATTCCTGCTTTGGTATGTAATTAACTAGGCACATCCCACAACTGGAATGCCCACAGAGATTGCTCACTGAAGGAATACAGGGCAAAAATATGTTCTATGCCATTCACCTCAAATCCCTATCCCTGTATTCTGTGTCTTATATAGTGTACCGTAGCATACAAAACATCATCTGACCCCACTCTGATGGATCTCCTGTACATCTGCAAAGCAAGCAGCACTAGAATTACCTGCTCTAAAGACTTAAACTTTACCTGTAATATAAATAGAACCTGCTAGAGAGACAAGTATGTATCCCAGAGACTACCCCTTCTATGGCGCAAGACATCCCATCCACGTGAAGCAGAGTTCATTCCTAACCCAATTCAGGTGTAATTTGAACAGGGAGCAGGAAATTCATCCCTGGTGTGGCACCTAAGTTTTTACTGGAGACAGGCAGCCCATAAATGTTTAATTTCCCAAGTCCCTGGTTAGACTTACCAAGGGTACCTGAAGTTGTCAGAAATTTAGGACACATGACTAGGCTTAAAAAGGACCCAGTGGTCATTAACCTAATACCTATGAACATGTGTGATTCTGCTGTATGTACATTATGGACTTGTAGAAGTTATATGACCATGTAGCTCAGAATATTGAGAAGACTAAGTTGATGTGGTTTGGGCACCATCTCAGCCGAAGCATTTTGGTGTGTCCACTGGGAGCTATACTAGTCAGGGACAACAGACTGTACTTCATGGGGCAGACTTAGAACATAGTGTACAAATTATATGTCTCATCTGGGTATGGCACAGGCTGGCTGTGAGACTTCTGCTGTGGCAAATTGTCAAGCAATTGGCACAGAGTGTTATGGTTGTGAGATGTAGTTCCTGTGGTGCAGGGTTTGATTTCCTCAGCCCTTGTTTGCCTACTGTGTGACCTTGAGCAAATCATTAAATCAGCCATTGCTTAGAGACAACTGGGAATTTGTCTGGTCAAAAAGTCCACTGGACTGTAAGCCTAATAAATACTTATGACCATAAGGGAAGCTTGGTCTTCCCTGCTGGGCTTCCTAGCATTGTGACCCTCAGCAGAATAAACAGTTTAGACATTAAGTAATAAATTTGTGTAAAATGTTCATAACATTATAAGTACAAACATAAAACCATCTCTTAAATTAGCAGCCTTTGCTTAACTCAGTAACACCTATGTGATGTGGAATGTCACACCTGTGTCAGCCTACAGACACATGCAACACACATCCTTACACTCCAAAGCATTTCTGGGAAATCAATTTAAAAAGCCTAACACAAAGACATGCTAATATTTTACGAACAATAAAAGCTATTACAACGGTTCAAACAAAAATGTTGTCAGTAAGAAATCTTTGCATTGCTAATAGTCAGTGTGGTCAAAGTCTTTATATCAGTGTTATAATATATTATGCTTTTATTCATTTAACATTTGTTTACCAGGAAAGGCTGACTGGGACAGAGCCCATTTTCAGTGGAGGCCTGAGGAGGAATGCTCCGTTATACTTACAGGATGATATTTTTCTCTAATGTTTCACGAACAAATTGACATATATTGGAAACTGTACATGTAGATGCATTTTGTCAACTTAACTTTAGTTAGCCAGGCATATGCTTTTACATAGCACCAAAAAGGTTCTTTCCATGTGCATGCTTATTAAGGTATTTACAGAAATATGAAGAATTTTGTTTGTATAATTAAAAATACAAATAAACATGAATATCTGTCAAGATGTGTAATGTAGAGCCAAATTTCAGTCACAGTTTTCTTTAACATCATACAAGGTTTCATCTGGTGTTTGTAAATAAGCCAGTTTTAGAATTAAGTAAATATGGAAATATATTATACTTACTAAAAAAGAAGAAAACTGGTAGGCAGAGAGATGTAAAACAAGGTCTGTTTAATAAAACACAGGTAATAAACACAGAATAAAACTTTTAAAAAACAAGGATGAACGCTTTCATACATTCTAGGTACTTCATCAGATCCAGCTAAAACACACATAACAAGCAGCATTTATAATTCAGTGTCTTAGGTCACGTGACTTCAATGCTGGCATAATAGGAATAACATCATTTAACCCATTCCCATCAGTAGCTTTGCGTATATGCATCCATTTGATTTCAACACATTCTGTTTGTGTCCTTACATCGCCCCGTTTAGGTCCTGGCACATAAGTCTCTAGAACTGTGAATTTAAACCAGTGATTGCATCCTGCAGTTCTTCCATGTTTTGACAATGCATTCCTCTCATCACTTCTATTTATACTATAGAGATGCTCTCTAATCCTGTCTCTTAAGGACCAGTTGGTTTCGCTAACATAAAAACATTTGCAAACCTCACAAGAGGCACAATAAACCACATTTTGGCTACCACAATCAGCATAAAGTTTAACATTAAACACTTGCCCTGTGTCTGGATGTATAAACTGATCATTAGTATTAATGTATTTACATACATTACAGTGAACGCTGGGCTTAATTCTTCTTCTGTAGACTTCATACCTTATAGGTATAAGCTGGATGAGCTTTTTGCAGATATTGCACAGTACGGCAAGCGTTTACTTGATGTCAAGAAGAAAAAATTGTCTAGGGATATGAAAGACTTCAATAGCAGACATTTTTTTGCCTGGTCTGATGAAAGATGGCCTTTCTGCAAATTAGAACGCACCAAGGCTTACAAGGAAGTATGTTCATCCAATAACAAGAAGGCTTCAACAGCAGGGGGAGGTGCTGTAATGGCAACATGAGTTGAACTGATGTGTTGTCTGATAACCTGCAAAGCCTTTCAAGTGGTTTTGCTATTCTAACAAGGTCTGGTCTGGATAACAGTGTTGGAAATGTTATGATATCGAGCCAAATTACACACCCAGGGCTGAGTGAACGTGTTAATGGAGCCGTTGAGAATGGGAGTGATCCATCAGCTACAAAACAGCCTTTTTTACTGCTGCAAGCACTGGAGCTTCTGAGAATGAAGCAGAGAGGGAGATCTACGAGCCGAGACAGGAACTTGAAGAAGAGGCAGTATACACAGGAACAGGCAGAGGCAGGTCCTGCAGTTCGGAACAAAATTCGAAAGGTTTGATTTTTAAACTTTGTCCAGTCATTCTAACACCTGAACAGAGTAATGTATTAAATTGTGGTCTAAGTTTTATACCTACTAGATAGTCCTCACTTAATGATGTACTGATTGACATTAAACTCTTTATTAGAAATATGTCATTAAAGTTGTATGGTAGCAGAGAGAGTTCCAGTGTTCCTGTCTATATAAAACCTATTGTTTTTACACCTATTAACATCCCTTTAGTAGAAGCCTTCTATAAGTTGTGTGAAGATGACATTTATAACTATTTTTCTCATTCTTCAGGCAAAGGTCATAATAACCTAAGTAAAGATGAATATTCTTCCTTACTGGACTTAATGAAACAAGGTATCTGTTTCCGCCCTGCTGATAAAGGGGGCGGCATAGTAGTTACGGATATGTTATGCTACCTGAGTGCTATGAATCTGATATTAAATGATGAACAAATATATACCATGGTGAACAGAACTGAGGTATTGAAATTGGTTGATAAAATACAAGAGAGCATTGAAGGTTTGTTAATGGAAGGTGTGATAGACAAAAATCTGTATAAATATTTCCTTGTTGAGAATGCAGTGATGCCCAAAATCTATGGGCTACCCAAGGTACATAAAGATCAAGTGAACCCACCCATGCAACCAATAGTTTCTGGTAGAGGGTGGGCCACAGAGCCCATGTCAATATATGTTGAAAATCAGCTCCGCCCTGTGGTCAATGGGTTAGGAAGCATTTTGAGGGACACTAAGGATTTTCTTAGTAAGTTGTATGACTGGTCTGCTGTGGTGTATAGAGAAGATGTTCTACTGGTGACCATGGATATATCTTCCCTTTTTACTTGTATTCTCAATGATGCTGGCATTGACATCATCAGACAGTTTTTAGGTCAAGACCCTGCCTATGACAGCAACAAAGTGTATTTAGTTTCCACATTACTATAGCTTATACTGGGGTATAGTTTCTTTTTATTTGAGGATAAGTTTTATATACAAAACAAAGGGGTGGCCATGGGCACAGTTTGTGCCAACAGTTACACCAATATGGTTCTGGCTGAGTGGGAGCTACAATATGTATTCTTCCTTCTTTCAGCTGCTTCTGTTAGCGGTCACCACATTGGATCATCTGTTTCCATTTCTTCCTGTCCTTTGCATCTTGCTCTGTCACACCAGCCACCTGCATGTCCTCTCTCACCACATCCATAAACCTTATCTTAGGCCTTCCTCTTTTCCTGTTACCTGGCAGCTTCATCCTTAGCATAACATCTTTTTCCCAATATAATCTGCTTCCCTCTTTAGCACATGTCCAAACCAATGTAATCTTGCCTCTCTGGCTTTATCTCCAAACCTTCCAACCTGGGCTGACCCTCTAATATACTTATTCCTAATCCTGTCCACCCTTGTCATACCCAGTGCAAATCTTAACATCTTTAATTCTGCCATGTCAAGCTCTGACTCCTGCCTTTTTGTCAGTGCCACTGTCTCCAACCCATATAACATAGCTGGTCTCACTACCCTCTTGTTAGACCTTCCCTTTCACTCTTACTGGTACTCGTCTGTCACAAAATATCTCTTGACACACTTCTCCACCCACTTCATCCTGCCTGTACTCTCTTCATCTCTCTTCCACACTCTCCATTACTCTGAACTATTAATCCCAAGTATTTAAACTCATCCACCTTCGCCACCTCTACTCCCTGCATCCTCACCATTCCTCTATCCTCCCTCTCATTCACACACACATATTCTGTCTTAGTCCTGCTGACCTTCATTCCTCTTCCATCTAGAGCATATCTCCACCTCTCCAGGGTCTCCTCTACCTGTTACTTACTCTCGCTACAGATCACAATGTCATCTGCAAACATCATAGTCCACGGGGACTCCTGTCTGATCTCATCTGTCAACCTGTCCATCACCATTGCAAATCAGGGCTCAGAGCTGATCCTAGATGTAATCTCACCTCCACCTTAAACGCATCCATCACTCCCACCACAGATCTCACCATTGTCACACTACCCTCGTACATCTCTTGTACCACCGTTACATACCTCTCTGACACTCCTGACTTCCTCATACAATACCACAACTCCTTTCTAGGCACCCTGTCATATGCTTTCTCTAAGTCCACAAAGACACAATGCAACTCCTTCTGACCTTCTCTGTACTTCTCCATCAACACTCTCAGAGCAAACATTGCATCTGCAGTGCTCTTTCCTGCCATGAAACCATACTGCTGATCACTAATCATCACCTCCCTTCTTAACCTAGCTTCCGCTACTTTTTCCCATTACTTCATGCTGTGACTGATCAATTTAATCCCTCTGTAGTTATTACAGTTCTGCACATTACCCTTATTCTTAACAATCGGTACCAAAACACTTTTTCTCCATTCCTCAGGCATTCTCTCACTTTCCAAGATTTCATTAAACAATCTAGTTAAAAACTCCACTGCCATTTCACCTAAACACCTCCATGCTTCCACAGGTATGTCATCTGGACCCAACAGCCTTTCCATTCTTCATCCTCTTCATAGCTATCCTTACTTCCTCCTTGCTAATCCACTGCACTTCATGATTCAGTATCTGCACATCATCCAACCGTCTCTCCCTTTCATTCTCTTCATTCATCAACCCCTCAAAGTACGCTTTCCATCTGCTCAACACACACTTCTCGCTTTTGGGTATGTTTACCTCATTATCCTTTATCACCCTTATCTGCTGCACATCTTTACTATCTCGGTTCCTCTGTCTAGCCAATCAGTACAGGTCCTTTTCTCCCTTCTTATTGTCCAATCTTTCATAGAACTCTTCATACACCTTACCCTTAGCCTTCACCACCTCTCTCTTTGCCATGCACCTCATCTCCTTATACTCTTGTCTACTTTCTTCATCTCTCTGACAATTCCACTTCTTCTTCGCCAACCTCTTTCTCTACATACTCTCCTGTACTTCCTCATTCCACCACCAGGTGGTCTTGTCCTCCTCCTCCTTTCCAGTTGTCACACCAAGCATCTTTCTAGCCATCTCCCTTACTAGCTCTGCTGTAGTTACCCAGCTCTTCGGTAACTCTTCACTGCCACCCAGTACCTGCCTTAACTCTTCCCTGAACTCCATCTCACAATTACCCTTTTTCAGTTTCCACCATTTGATCCTTGGTGCTGCCCTCACACTCCTCCTCCTCTTCTTGATCACCAATGTCATCCTACAAACCACCATCCTATGCTGCCTAACTACACTTTCCCCTGCCACCACTTTACCATCTCCAATTTCCTTCAGACTGGCCCTTCTACATATAAGATATAATCCACCTGTGTGCATCTCCCTCCACTCTTGTATGTCACGCTATGCTCCTCCCTCTTGTTAAAATATGTATTCACCACAGCCAATGAACATCCTTTTCGCAAAATCCACTACCATCTGACCTTCTGCATTCCTTTGCTTAACACCATACCTACCCATCACTTCCTCATCCCCTCTGTTC
Source organism: Protopterus annectens (assembly GCF_019279795.1). Classification (NCBI taxonomy): domain Eukaryota; kingdom Metazoa; phylum Chordata; order Ceratodontiformes; family Protopteridae; genus Protopterus; species Protopterus annectens. Next base: position 663,145,269 of record NC_056749.1, on the reverse strand, counting down.
CCTTCACCAGCATGCCCATTGAAATCTGCTCCAATCACCACTCTCACCCTTGGCTACAGTCATCACCACTTCATCCAACTCACTCCAAAATTTTTCTTTCTCATCCATCGCACACCCAATTTGTGGAGCATATGCGCTAACAACATTCATCATTGCACCATCAATTTCCAGCTTCATAAACATCACTCTATCCGACACTCTTTTCACCTCCAAAACACTCTTAGCATACTGTTCCTTCAGGATAATCCCTATGCCATTTCTTCTCCCATTCACACCATGATAAATCAATTTGAACACACCTCTGATACACCTAGCCTTGCTCCCCTTCCATCTGGTCTCTTGCACACACAATATACCAACCTTCCTTCTGTCCATCATAGCTAGCTCTATCCCTATACCAGTCATACTGCAAACATTTAAAGTTCCGAACCTCACTACCACAGTCCTACCCTTTACCTGCCTTCAGGCATGCCTTCCCCTCTTCTCCTCCTTCAGCCAACAGTAGCCCAATTTCCGCCAGCACATCTGTTGGCCAACAGTACTGGTGGCGGTCGTTGTTAACCCGGGCCTCTGTTGTCCGCATGTATGATTTGGCAAAATTTTACACCGGATGCCCTTCCTGATACAACCCTCCCCATTTATCTGGGCTTGGGACCGGCACAAAGAAATGCACTGGCTTGTGCATTCCCAGTGGCTGGGTTGACCTACAATATGTAATATGTATTCTCTGAATTGAATAATTTTAAGCGGTCCATCTTATATTATGGCCGATATGTGGATGGACCTGTTCCTTGTTTGGGGAGATACCTTACAGACTTTCAGTCAGTTTGTACAGTATTTGAACAGTACCACTAGCTTTCTTCGATTCAGCTATGATTGGTTGAATGAGTGCATCTCATTTCTGGATGTAATGGTTTGTAAAACTTTGGAAGGTCTGTATATGAGGCAGTACGTAAAACCTTGCAAGACCAATAATGTTGTGCATTCTCCGATTATGCATCCAAAACATGTAAAGTGAAATGTTCTTAGAGGACAGTTTTGTAGAACAGCTAGACTGAATACAAAGGACAGTGACATGTAAGATTCTTTTGAGACTTTTTAAAAAATAGCCTACTGACTAGGGGGTATGATATCTCAGAAGTCTATGTTGCACAGAATGATACGATTCTGTTGAGAGATACTCGGACCAGACCTTATTTTGAGGAGCAGGTAGCACAGTCCATCTCTCCCAGTTTGTCACATATTCAACCCACATGTCTGAGCCTTACTTATTTGAAGGACTCCGGTTCTATCTGTGAGATAGAAGACATTGTAAGGTTCTAGCCTCAGATGAAAAATGTAGGGGGTTGCTAGGTGTCTCCCCTTCTTTCTGCTTTAAGAATCGCATGTCTGTTAAGAAGATGCTGTGTTATAAATCCTTGACCAAGCAGAATAGGAAAGTTGTGAGCGAGAGAATAGGCACATACCCATGTCGTCACTGTAATGTATGTAAATACATTAATACTGATGATTGGTTTATACATACAGACACAGGGCGAGTGTTTAATGTTAAACTTTATGCTGATTGTGGTAGACAAAATGTGGTTTATTGTGCCTCTTGTGAGTTTGCAAATGTTTCTATGTTGGCAAAAACCAACCGGTCCTTAAGAGACAGTATTAGAAAGCTTCTGTATAGTATAAATAGAAGTGATGAGAGGAATGTGTTGTCAAAACATGTAAGAGTTGCAGGATGCAATCACTGGTTTAAATTCATGGTCCTAGAGATTTATGTGCCAGGACCTAGTGGGGGTGATGTAAGGACACAAACAGAATGTGTTGAAATCAAATGGATGCATATACTCCGAGCTACTGATGGGAAGAGGTTAAATGATGTTATTCCTATTAAGCCAGTATTGTGACCTAAGACACTGAATTATAAATGTTGCTTTTTATATGTGTTTTAGTTGGATCTGATGAAGTACCTAGAAGGTATGAAAGCGCTCATCCTTGTTTTTTAAACGTTTTATTCCATGTTTATTATCTGTGTTTTATTAAATAGACCTTGTTTTACGTCTCTCTGCCTACCAGTCAGTATTCTTCTTTTTTGATACAATTTTTGCCTTTTCTCTGGTTGTTCTTTTTGCTTTGGATTTCATAATTACTAGCAAATAACTACTGATATCTCCAGTATAATGTACTGTAACTCCAGACTGACAATGTACTTTTTTCTCCCACCAAAGCATGTTACTCTGTGGTCCTCAATAACATGTAAGTGTCTCAGTTATGAAATATGAATACACATATGAAAATGTGAATATGAAAGGGAAATCAGTGGTTAAATTCTCCACTGAAGAACATCAAAGAATAACTATCTTGGTGTCATTTTAATTACACCTTGCACTTTCTAATACTGCCTGCTATTAATTGATGACTCACTTTAAGATAGACCGACCTAACGAATACCTGGACACCATAAGAGCTATGGGTGTTAACTGGGGGCATACAAAAAAGGTGTGTTAGGCTTGAATGAGTTAACACACAAGAAATGCACAATAAGAGCACTACCGTACTATTGTCTTGTAACACTGACAACATTCTTTTGAATAACTTATATGTGTTCAAAGATGTTAAGGCATACTAAACTATATATTCGTATGACTTCAGAATGCATTGCATGTCTGCAGGATCATCAGCTTTTTTAGGAGAAATTAATAATTGTAGGTGATTTTGGTAGTTGTGCAGAATTTGCTTTTGTATAGGCATGGATGCAGTGTGTGTGTGCATGTGTGAGAGAGAGAGAGAATCCTGTGATTGATGAACTGGCATCATATCCTGAATTAGTTTATCTGCCTGGTATCCACTGAGTGCCAGGATAGATTCTAACTGTCCCTAGACCTTGAATCAGATAGAGCAGTTATCAGAGAATGAATAAACAAATAACTAAGCTAGCTTGTATGTATTTCTATGTTTACATATGTATACACTATAAATATAATTGGGCAACTGGTTTTGTGCTTTCTTGTTGCTGCTAAACTGAAGTGATTATTTGTGGATCAGTATAACTTTGTTGCAGTATTCAATCTAATTCTTAAATCCTAGACTCTGTACAAACAGCCTACTTCCCAAACGCTACTACCATTGAACTTTATTTTCATGCTAAAGATACAAGATGCTGTATGCAGAATAGTGTGACCCTGGTTAGCATTTCTTCTTCTTATACATGCTATATTGTGCTTACTTGTTCTATTTAGCTATCAAATACTTGAAACTGTTTCATAGGGCAGTGCAGTGTACTATTAATGTAAGGATTATGCTTTTTCTCTCAGTCGCTGTGTTATATATGGCATGAAACACTCTTCAATTATTTTTTGCTATAGTTCTATTTCTGGTGATGAGCTAATACTAAATATCTATTAGGTATTATCTCTTCTCACGGCTCCCAGCCTGAAAGGCTTGCACAGTTAGAAGGACTGCATCCAGTTGGGCATTTAAAAAAAAAATGGACAGCCACACTGGTCTACCGTCAATAACAAACTTAACTCAGGTTACTATTTTTTCTAAAGTCTTTATGCTTGAACTGTTTAATTCAGCCGTACTGGATCAACAGCACCAAACTTCCCTGCCCTTAAATAAGGCTCCTAATGCTATAAAGTTCCACCAAATTGTATTGTTAAAGATGCTGTCTGTGTTTAAACACAGAACATAGATTAGAATTTAAAGCAAGTATAAAAGCAAGCAAAAAGCCTCTTACTGTAATCCAGGCTCCGAGGATTCCTCTGGTGTGGTTAAGCCCCATTCCGCTCACCCTCTGGGCTCGCTTCGCACCCCTCCCTGTCCCTTATTCCCCCCACCCCAGTACCTCTGAATTTATAACCCCTCACCCACACCCCCTCCTCCTTCACCAACCATTAACAGAAATTCATTTATAACCCACCCCTTCCACTATCTCCCCACCTACTATTACACCTAGGTTGCCTACCTACCAGGAGTATATTCCCCCATTATCTGTCTAATACTTACTAAGTCTTCTAAAATACCACCTCTACTCTATACCCTACCTTTACTAATCACCCTTTATTCTCTCACCATCTGTGAAAACCAATCCCATATAGGATTCAAACATCCCAAATGCCTTAGTACCACCCCAATCCTCTCAAACCTTTCTGCCCACTCCTTCATGTCCATTGATGCCAACTCCTTTACCCCTGCTAACACCCACCCTGTTATACCCAGATATGTTAACACCAAAACTAAATACTACCAAAGACTGATACATTTCTAAAGCTCATAGCTGGTTTGCCCCACACCCTTACTATTGATGGGGATATCCACCCCAACCCTGGGCCACCATCCCCAGACAACACTAACTCTAATCATAACAGCCCAAACATAAGACAAAGCCTAAATAGACCCCCCAACTCACTACTGACCTGCCACTTAAACATTGGAAGCATCAACAATAAGGTCCACAACCTCCATGCCCTCCTGACAACCTACTCCCCCGACATACTTTGTCTCACCGAAACATGATTAAAACCAACTACGCCAGAAATTGAAATTCTACCTCCAGGATATAATATACTCGGGCTAGATCATATTACCAGGAAAGGTTGCTGTTCTGTATATAACCACCCTAAATGTTAATCTAGACAACCTTCAACCACCTATATTTAATGAAGCAGAAATTATGATTTCCAAACTACAAATAAATAAAAACAAATGTATAAACATAGTATGTGTCTATATTCCCCCAGGGAATAACTCAGGGACCCTAGAAGACATCCTCTACTGGCTATCCAATGCCTACCTCCTAGAGACTATTGTTCTAGAGGACCTCGATATAGATTGGAACACCTGCACTGCGGAGACCCCAACCACACACATACATTGTTTTACACAAACTATAACCTCCCCTACTAGGATCAGGAAGCCTAACAATAAAGCAAGTATCCTAGACTGGATACTAATTAATAGCCTCCACCACGTGTATAAATCGGGTACTCTTCCTGAAGATCTAAGTGATGATTTCTTAATGTATACTATTAGGCCTAACGTTGAATTCCACATCTAGCCACCTATAAAACAATAAGAAATAAAAACTTCAACCTTAATAAATTCTTAGAAGAACTTAAATTATGCAGTTGGTCAGTTTATCACTATATGAGGCAGTAACACACTTTAATAACACATTCCTGGCCATCCTTGACAACCATGCACCTGCACACTCTAGAATTAAAACAAAAGCTGCCCCCTGCTTCACTAAAGAAACCAAACTAAAGATCATCCAAAGAAATAATGCCTGGAACACCTGGCGCACCTCTAAAGGCCCACAAGATCAACTCAAATTTCTAAAATATAGGAATGATACAAGAAAATCCATATTACTAGACAAAAAAAAAACTATTTCTTCCATCTACAGCAGAAATACCACAACAAGCCACAGAAGTTCTTGGCAGGTATTAAACTCCTCCACCCAGGGCAATCCCCAACTCCAACCCCCTCAGCCCCAACCCAAATATCGCCAGTCCATTGCCAACACCTTCAACAGTTTCTTGACAGAAACCATCCAGGCCCTTGCTAGTAAACTTAAAACCCACTTTTTGTAGCACTGAAACCCCTAAATCCAGTGACATTCTCTCCTTTAGCTTCCAAAATGTTCCAACTTCACTCATTAGAGCCCTAATTAAAAAACTCTAACCAGCCACCCTTTCAGCTGAGCTCCTCCCTGCAGACTACCTGCAAATAGTTGCTGGTGTTATAGCATACCCTGTCTCTATTGTGATAAACAGAACCATAACAGAAGCCTCTACCCCCTCTATCTGGAAAATATAACGTCATACCACTCCACAAAGGAGGCAGCTCCACTGAGCTATCAAACTATAGACCAATAGCTACCCTTTCCCCTCTGGCTAAAATTATGGAAAAGTGTATCCATAAATAACTCTTACACTACATTATTCATCATAATCTTCTGGCCAATTCCCAGCATGGATTTAGACCACAGTACAGTACCACCTCAGCCCTCCTCCCCTTTTCTGATGTCATAAATTCCAACCGTAACAACAATAAACTACCTTCTTCCCTGTTTCTCTATCATTCTAAGGCCTTCGACATGGTTAACTACCAGATACTCTTACTTACCATAAATAAAATATCCCTAAACAACCATGCCATACAATGGTTTCAATATTATCTTAGTGGAAGACAGCAGGCTGTCCTTTGGCAGGACAAACTCTCCACCCTACTCCCCGTTACCCTTGGTGTCCCTCAAGGCTCCATAATAGGCCCCCTGCTTTTCTCCCTCTTTATCAATGACCTCCGCACTGTAATCCCAGATACAATCTGTATACAATATGCTGATGACTCCACCCTGATTTGCTCAGCCTCTACCCCTACAGATGTCCTTAGTTTAACCCAGAAAACCTTTAATACAGTGGAAAACTGGATCTCTAATCAACAGCTGATATTAAACCCTAATAAAACAAAGCTATTGCTCTTCTGCCCTACTCTCAAATCCTCTCAACCTTCATTTACTATAACATCTAATAATGGGACCATAATCTCGCCAGATATGTATACCAAATTCCTGGGTGTTATAATAGACAACAACCTCAAATATGATATGCACGTAAACCAAACTATTAAAACCGTTAATAAAAAACTTGACTCCCTATAAAAAAGCAAACCTTTTCTCACCCCTCTAGCTAGGACTGCCATTGCCTGTACCCATCTGCTTTCAACTCTACTGTATGCTTACCAATACTCACTAACTTGAACAAAGCTGATCTCAGAAAACACTCTAGCTGCTACAATCAAATTGCCAGGTTTTCCACAGAAACTCCCTACAGGACACACCATTGTCAAAACCTAAACCTCTTAGTATGGCTAGAACTCCCCAGGCTAATTCAATATAATCAACTTACTGTAGCATTCAAGATTATTAAACATCCAGAAAAAAACGCCCTCCCTTAAAAACATTATCCATCCCTACAAAAACGCTAGGCCACATTGTTCCACTACAAAACTTTTGGTTCAGTCTGTTAAAGCTAACAACCTATCTGGAGAATCTTTGTTTGCAAATTCAGTAGGCAAAACCTGGAATTCACTCCCATCGGGCCTTACTCTGAACCCTTCCCTTAATCAGTCCGAAAGAAATCTAACCCAGTATTTTAAAACTCACTGGTTATGTCCTTGTCTAACCCTGACTAAAGCCTCATCTACTTTCATATCCATGCAATTTTTATTCACAATGACTTGCCTCTTACACTAAAAGGTTTGAAAAGAGAAACTGTAACATCTTTGCAGATACTCTGTATATAGCTGCACCTATATATAAGAGAAACTGTAACATATTTGTATATATTTTTGAATATAAACTGTATTCTTCATAGGCTTGAAATGTGAGACTGTAACTTGCATGTTAATACAATATGTTTGTGCATATACGGTAATTTGCTTGTCTTTATCTGTTTGAAAGTTTGGAGCTTTTCTCCCCGGCCCTCTGCTGAAAATGAACATGTATTCAGTCAGACTATCCCGGTCAACAAATGTAAAATAAATAAAAATAAATATGTAATTTTAGTGGTTTCTTGTGTGTGTGTGTGTGTGTGTGTGTGTGTGTGTGTGTGTGTGTGTGTGTGTGTGTACAGTGCATACATTTCACACTTGTGTATGTTTCTCAGCTTTTCCTCTTTTCTTCAGTGTGTCAAAGTGCGTGTATGTGTGTGTATCAGACCTCGCAACCATACCAGATTAATTGGTATTTACCGGTTTTGAGGGCATAATATTGGGGTGCCACTAATTCTCGAGTGGCTCCCTTAATTTTCGAATTTCCCAGTCTCTCTCTCTCTCTTTTTTTTTTTAATATGTATTTACCACTTTAAAAGTTTTGGCTGATGACAGCATGCATCACCAACCTATAGGGACATGTGTGATGACATCAGCTACTAATTGCCTGTTGGAATCAGAAGGAAATAGGGATGGATGGTGGCATAACAGGTAAAAGTGAGTTTGTTGTTCAGTTTGCATTTTTCGGCAGTTGCTGACTGTATTTATGTATATATGCTAGTTGAGGTGTTCAGCCATTGCACATTCACATTTATTTAGTTGTGCTGTTTATGCTGGCTTTCCTTAGTTAGTTTGCTAATTGCTACATTTGCTGGCCATCGCTTATGGAGTTCAACTGTTGGTTAACACTTTATTGTTAATATGAGGTAAAAGAGCAGTGGGGTTTACATCAACATTCAGTTTCCGAACAAGAAGAAGTTTAAAAGTGTAATGTGTGGTATTACTGTAAAGAAAGTTGATGTAAGGGACAGCAATATGGGGTTGTAAACGCAACGTGAATCCGTAGCTACGTTTCCGAGTAACTGAACTTGTAACTATGCATTATGTACATGTCGACTTCTTTCAAGAATTCTTGACCAAGATAAAAGTGAGGAGGGGGTCCTAGACTCACAAGGGTCAGATTTTAAATATTAGTCTAGTTCACTTAAAAAGTAATAAAACAGCGGTGTTGCACCAATATGTATTTTCTGAACAATAAGAAGTATGGCACTCTAACGTACAATGTTACTGATATTTAAATTCTCAGTGATTTACTAGGAAATTAAAGATTTTATGAGGGACAAAGCAAAATCAAGGACAGCTGAGAGGCACACATGCCTTTACTTTTGCTAGGAAATCAAAAAAATCTTTTGAGAGGTAGGGTTAATCTGAAAACAAAATCATCACAGAATTGTGACAGACTTGTAATCGCCTACTCATAATGATGCTATGAACGTAAACATTAGGCAACTTTTCCTTCATGTCTGTCATGCTGCTTAGTGCTCAACAAAGATGTGGCATTAAGAAAGTGTACACGTGAAATATATTTTTTTACAGTGCCTATACATTACAAAGATGCCTCGTTACACTCGGCTCGTGATGGGCCCTGCGGGCAGTGGAAAGGTAAAATTGTCATCATTAAAATAACGCTGCTTCAAAACATTTCTGCAATATGTGCTTTTCATACCTTCTGTCTTCATTAGAAGTTTCTTATTTCACCCGTATAATGCAATTAAATGTTATTAGCAAGTCAAAAGTTTAGGCGTTCTTCATAGTAAAGTGTAACAAGGGAATATAATGTGTAATGTTGTTGACATTGAGACTTGGACTGTGAGATTTGTTCATATCAAGTAGACTGGTCTTTGCAACGTTTATGAAATATATAGATTTATAAGTTATAATGAATCCTTGTTTCCAATCCAAATGTAACTGCTCACGTTGGAGCATTCATAGCTCTCAACCTTGTTTCTCAAAAATGTGGAATACTACCAGTGTCAAGCAAATGGGCTTAATAACTGAAGTTCGCAAATTGTTTCCAACTCTTCTTGATACTTGCAAAAGTACTTTGGCTTTTAATATGACTCAGAATTATTTAGCATGGATGGATATATATTTTTTAATTGTTAATATAAATATGTCACATTTTTTCAGTTGAAACTACCTAGAACACAGAATTTTAAGACACAAAACCAGCTGAAATAATGGAATCCCATTGAACGTGTTACAGTTTAAAAGTATGATCGTTCACCGACTGCTTTCTGTATGCTGACTGAGGTGTTTAGCCATTGCCGATCACTTATGCTGGTCGGGCGAGTTTGCTTATTTGCCTGGTGTGCTGCATTTTTCAGCAGTTGCTGACTGTATTCACTTATTTATGCTGATTGTGGTGTTCAACCATTGCACATTTACATTTATTTAGTTATGCTGGCTTTCTTTAGTTAGTTTGCTACATTTGCTGGCATTTATATTTATTTAGTTGTGCTGGTTATGCTGACTTTCTTTAGTTAGTTTGCTGGCTTTATATAGCTGCAGTCATATCACTTATGTATGCTGGCTTTATTTAGTGTGTGTGTATGTGTAAATGCCCCAGTTAGGTATACCTGGTAGTTAGGATTACTCAGGCTTAAACCCTATACCTTAGGTACAAATTGATGAAAGTCCATTTAAAGTTAGCTTTCTGGCTATATATGGTCAGTTAGTTGAATATTTTGGTATCACTGAAGAAGGCTATATGCCGAAACCAGCATGATTTTGTATTCACACTTTTCGCTGTTAAAAAATAATTAAAGTGTGTTTTATGATGCTGGCTATTGTTTTTTGGATACTATTGAAGTTTCTTTTGGCCGTTGCACCAGCCCTGCGTGCAAGGTTTTGTTGTGGTGTTACTCTGTGCTGGGGCCATATTTTGGTTGTCTGTTCAGTTTGCGTTTTAAAGTTGGTATCCCACAATTTCATCGGGGTGGGTGGGGTTACATAATTATGTATGCAACATTGTATTTTAATCATCATACAGATTTGTACCTATTTTTCATGGGCCTTTGTCCAGATTTTTGATGTATCCAGGTTGAGGTATGGTGTGTGTGTGTGTGTGTGTGTGTGTGTGTGTGTATATATATATATATATATATATATATATATATGTGTGTGTGTGTGTGTGAATATGCAAATGTATATATGTTTGCCATTATAATCGGAAAGAGTGAATGCTTTTTTGTGCTCTAAAAAAAAATGCTCATGAGTGAATTTTCTTTCTTCCTAATAGAGTTTCTGCCAGCAGTCTTTTGAGTGGGATTGCTGCACAGCTGGGAATAATGGGGAAAGGGAATTTGAGGCTTACACCTTGCAAAAAAAAAAAACAAAAAAAAAAAACAAAAGAAATAATTGTTAAAATTTTTGAGAATTTGCTCCAAATTGGTCACTGTTTAGAGGTTTGTTCATATGAGCGTTCAGTGTTTCATGAGACATTATATACATATATATATTATTTGTGTGTATGTGTGTGTGTGTGTGTGTATAGATATATATATATATATATATATATATATGTGTGTGTGTAGGCTCTTTATCTAGTCATCTATGGAATATATAGAGAATTAATTCATCAGAGTACAAACCACTGAAAGTAATAGGTTTCGTCAAACTCATCAGAAACCTTAAAACAAGCACGAACTAAAGAAAAAATTATTTTGCAGTGGATAAGTCCCCCATACCCTCACAATTAAGTTTACCAAATCTGACATTGCATAACAGTGGTTGTCTGCTGACCTTGGGGGGAGATTATCTATCTATCTATGGGGTTGCAAACCCAGAGCAACGCCCAACCCCGCCCCCTTCACTACCACACACACACACAGCCATTCCAGTATCCCATTACTTGGCTATTTCTCCCCAGTTGCCATAAACACTGTTCAAAACTCTCGGTGTGCATACTGTCTTATGCTTTACTTCTACAATGATTACAGATATTTGGTTTTAATTTACAACTTTTATTTCAAATTTTAAGGCTTCAAGGCCAATAGCCTAGTAACTTCCTATTTTATAGCACAAACACTGATAGACATTTGCTAAACTTAAACAAAGCAATAGTCTTACAATGAAAACAGACTTAGCATTAAAACTTCTTTACCTTTGAAACTCGCATTCACTGAAACAGCATTGAAATCGACATTCAAAGAAAATGCATCTGGCCAGTGGCAGGTTAAGTTTACCTTTGGACTGCTTTCAAATCATAGGCCCTTTGCACATATTTCAGAACCATGCATAACTGCTTTGATTAATCTTCCTGATTGTATTAATTATAGTATATAATAATTGAATTATATCCCTTGTTAATACAGCACCACTTGGAGAGTGTGTTTTATAGTTTTGAACATTTTTTCCAGTAAGCAATGAAACAAAACATATGAACCAATAATGACAAATTGCCCAATTCAGAACATTTCAACCATAAAAGGCCAGATAAACATCTATCATTACAATCCACCAATATCAGTCAATATGCACAATCTCTGCAAAAGTAAAAGTCATCTGAATAATTTCACATTAAAGAGATCTGAAACTAATGGAGAGGTTGTTGCTAGAAAACAGCTTTATATTTGTGTTTCATCTACAAATTCAGTGCCTGCTCCCCTTAAACAATAAATTGCCTATGTTACATTTAAAAAAATGCTAAGCTTGCAATAGGAATAAGTGGCAAGCGGAAACACAGGTTCATAGTTGTTAGGCATCTCATCCAAAGGAGGACACACTTGGGACTGCAGCACTCCACCCCCTTAAAATACAAATCTACATGTGGTTGGGAGTACAACCTACAGCCCTCTACATCAAGATGCAAGTATGCTACCTGCTGTGCTACTAAGACTGTTTTGAAATTCTACACCACACTAGTGATACCATTTGTTAAACAAAACAGTTACACATTTTAAGCAGACTTAGCATGAGCAGTAGTAAACTTCTCTTCCCTTGAAAATAAATTCCACCTGCTAACTCTAAATAGGGCATTTCACTCTCTCTCAAACATATACCTCAGTCTCTGTGAAAATCTGTACAGTTGAGAGATATGAGTCACACACATACATCCCCCGACCTCCTTAGAAAATGGATAGAACAAAATTGTTTGCATTAGTATGCATTTTCTGAGGATACGATGTCTAAAACTCAACTTCAGTTTTCAGTGATTTGCCAGAAATAACACAATTTTATGAGAAATAATCTGAAAATATGAGGCAAAAATCTGGATAATTGTGAAGTATGACCCCCCCATACACCCCTCCCTCCGTCCCTCTTACAAACACACACACACACCCTTAGTAAATGCAATCTTTGCATAGAGATTAATCCACACACAATGGACCTTAGAAAAATGGAGCACTTCTGCCTGTACATAAACTAAAACGGCAGTGCATAAACCAACCCAGCATAAGCCTGCATAGAGATTAACACACACACCTTAGTAAACAGAGTCTGCATAGAGATGAATGCAAAAACAACAGAGCATTTCTGCCTGCATATAAACTAAAACAGCACAGCACAAGCCAAGACTGGGCATTGACAACAGCTTGTTCCTTAGTTCTTCATGTTTATAATAACAGCGTGGCTTACATAAAGGGCTGTAAATATGTAAGTAGGGCTGTTAAAGCCTGTTAAATATAAGAAAAACACTTACACTTCATCCACATTAAATGGAGCAAGAAAATGATTACATTATTTCATAATTATTCCGAAGTAATTACAAGGATATGAGTAACGATCAGAAAATGGCGACGGTCTTTGCATCATTCTGTAAAAGGAAACTTCCCAACAATCATAAAACCATATATTCAGCATTTTGGACTAAATATGAGCATTTCTGTGACATATCCATATGTCAACAAGATTCTGTTACAGACTAAAATTAAAAAGTAAACTTTCCCCTACATTTTAAGTTGGTACTGACTATATCAAACACTGCTTTACTCTTTTAAGTTTCTCTCCACAAGACGTTGACACTCAACCCTATGCCATCTTGATGCTGTCCCCATAGCAACATAAATTAAAAACAGGAGCTTCAGACATTTTAGTCTATATTTTTAAAGGTAGTACGAGCATAGCTCTCAACCTTCCATCTCCAAAATGAGGTACATTAGCCATCATAATGTGGAACACAAACTAAGATCTTACAAACAACATCAGCTAGGAAGGACATAGGATGGTTAAATATGCTGTTTTTACTTAAGATATTTTAATTAATATGATTTCTTTTTACAATGGGTATCAGCTAAAAGTGTAACAGTCTACAGACCATTTTCGGTGTGTGAAACTTCGAGGACCATGAACGTTTTAAGATCCCACATAAGGTATGTTCCTCAGCTGTATATAAATAAACAAAACAGAGCACTTCTCTGGCAGAAAAATCCTTACCTCAGTCAGCCTGCATATAAACAAAAATGGCAGTGCATAAATAGATCACTGTGACTCTGGCAACCTTCATCACTTTTGTGTTTGAATTTACGTTAGCGTGCAATGCATGCATGGTTCTGGCACCTATGGATACAAAGAGCGTTCTTAAAGAGGAACGCCCGTTAAAAAAATCATTTTTTTAAATTAAAATAAAATTAATTTCTCAGCCAGCCAGTTCCAGGGGGTTGCAAGTGCACCCCCTTGCACCTGCCTGTGGGCACCCATGATCTTGATATAGATATAGCTAGATATAGACACACACACACACACACACACACACACACACACACACACACATATATATATATATATATATATATATATATATCACTAGTCCACCAAAAAGTCTCTAGCACTTCAAATATGCAGATTCACCAAAATTTATTTAATGAAGAAAAAACATCCAAGTAATACAAATAATCCACAAGATAGCCTCAGAAAATGAAAGTGAGATACAGCAGAGCAGTTTTACAATAGTGTCATCAGTTTCAGAATAATGTAAACGGCCCAGCATCATTAAATGCTTACTGATATATAATGGCATCTGAACACGAGATAGAATAGCTAGAAATAAGAACAGTTGGTATCCATGAGTTTTTCCATCTCTCCATCATCGCAAAGCCGTTTCCTTTTGGGCTTGGATAGTTATACAGAAAGTCGGGCTGTTTTACCAAATATTTTAGATTGCTTTCTCTAGTACAAATTGGCTGAATCCATCTCGTGGTATTTGTGGTCAAGGGATATTGGTTACCACAAAGGCAAAGTGCTTCAAGGATGCCAGGACTGCTTTTACCCATGTCTCCCATCTTGTGTTGCTTATATCCATTTTTTTCCATCCCATTGCAGATGGAAGAGAGATGCATAACACCTCAATTTTTCATGCTAAGGGACCGGTAAATATATATTTTTTGGCATTATACTAGAGGGATAAGAAAAGGCAACAATGTTAATATTCACTGTTCTGACTGCATTAAGATGGATTAAAAATGTTTTTTTTTTTTGTGTGAATTTATAATAATGTGGTAGGACACAGGCTTGGATATTTATATTCACTGTCCAGATTGCCTTAAAGGTTTTGATTACATTCCTAATACGGCATTAACTAGGACAGTGGATAAAGTGAAAACAAAGGAATTAGCATGGAGTTGCAAGTCCTCACTCATGAGGCATTCGAAACAATCCGATCATTCACTTTTAGGGTTTGAAGAATATAATGCGGTTTGGCACTGTTTGATGTATATAATTGTTTGCACTGCCACAGAGAAATGCAAGGTTAACATTTGCCTGTTCTGCAAATATCAAAGTAATACATTGTAGAATTAAATATAAGAAAGTGAGGTGTGAACGTCATCCTAAACCATAGAATTACCAGGTATGTGGTAGGAGTGGATTGTGTAAATAAATACTAACACAGAAGTGCACAGAATTCTCAACTGACAGTGATATCTGTACAGTGAAAAGAATGGTGCAGAAATAGGGCATTCATATCCCAAAGGTAATTATAATTTTATGGTATAAGTGATGACATTTTATGTCAAGCAACCGTGTGCAGTTGTAGCCATAGACATTATTTACCAAGTGTTTACACTAACCACATAGCCACGATAAGCATTTCATATCAACAGAAAAATTCTGAAACCATTTAGCTGGAGACAGACACATGCTGTGCTTTGTAATGCAGAACATTTCATGGGTCGAAGGTGAAACATTTTCAAAAGGTTGTTGAATTACAGTTGAAATGGAGAGCTTTTCACTTCAGAAAATGAATTCTGTAGAAATGTATATTGAGCTTTGTCACAAGGAAAGGGTAAACAGTGGGGATGACATTCTAAAGACTTTCTTCTTAAAGTACAGAAGATGCTTTCTGAAGAGAAGAAAGTGTAAATGCAAAATGGTATGTTTGGCAGGCTAAACAGCATGCCCTGAAACAATATGCTTTGTTTCAGTTTTCTAGATAAAATGGATTGAGCTAGATATTTACTGTTTATAAGCAGTTATCTTTTCTATTTTGCATATATGAATATGTGTTTGCATGTCACTTTTTTATGACAAACATATGGAGTAGATGGTAACAAAAGTCAGTCAGAATTTAATATTAAATGAAACCGCATGGTAATATGAACTGTAGTAGACAATTCACATTCAACAGCTTTATGAGATTTTTATGCCACCTAAGAGACATGCTTTTGTTTATTGGTTAAGCTTCGTTAGGCAATATAATTTTAGCTGGCCAGGCCAAGACAGAGAAAGGCAAAAATAAATGTTGATGGCATATCTCAGCGGCGATAAGCAAAAGTAAATCTTAGTTTACTTGATTAGTCTTACTAAACGTTCAATAAAAATTGATTGCAAATAATCCCTGTATTGATGTAAATACAGAAGACGTTAATCACATATACAGTATAATTTAAATAAAAATCAGTGATCAGTGTAATGGTATAGAGAGCAAATGTGCCATTTCCAAACAAAATTGCGTACGATGTGAAACCATGTTTTTTTTTTTTAATGTGTACTATGCCTGAAACCGAAGTTCTATAGTCATAATGAACAGCAAGCATGAATACATTTATTGCATATGCCACATATGGTATGCATTGCATACTGTACTTTAATTCAGATTTCAGAGGATCAGATTAAGACAGAAATTCTAAAGCAAGTTACACTTGTGGTAGCCCATTACCCAAGCAGTAATACAACACCCAACTCTAAGAAAAAAACTCCAGGATTCCTAAAAAAACATAAATTGGTGAAGAATGTTGAAGCCCTTTGCCAGTTTTGTCACTTGAATCAGGCTCGTCGTGATGTAAGATTAAAAAGTGTCTAAGTAGTTGCATGCCCCAGTAACAGGTGGTGCTATGCACAGTACATGGTAAAAACCAGGTGGTGCTATGCACAGTACATGGTAAAAACCAGGTGGTGCTATGCACAGTACATGGTAAAAACCAGGTGGTGCTATGCACAGTACATGGTAAAAACCAGGTGGTGCTATGCACAGTACATGGTAAAAACCAGTAGCTTATAGTACTAGTACCAACATATGGTTTGAGCTCTACTACAGCCTGTTAGTGGCTTGAGGGGCAGCCAAGGACCATGCATATATTTGTTCATTGCATTTCATGAGTTGCACTACTTAAGGGAGGAAATATGGGCTACACTGCATTAGATCAGCCCCACAGCATACCTTTCCTGTTGTCTAAGACATAAGATTGCATGCACAAGAGAATGTTTGTTCTGTCATCTGACATACGGGTGAGAAGATCACAACAGCCAGCTTTGAGGATCGGTCGTCTCTTACAGTGTATCAGAACTGTCATTGCAGAGTGATTGAATGCCTGCCATACATATGCTAATGTAAAGCTGGAATTAGGGAGTTCACAGACATCCATGGATCATAAGAATTGCATGGTGTGACTATGTAGAGTCAGACTATGCACACTGAATATTTTTGAATCCCATTTTGTACCTATGGTACAGTATGGTATGGTAGAGGAGGAGTTGCATTATGTCTTTGTGGACTTAAAGAAAACATATGACAGGGTGCCTAGAGAGGAGTTGTGGTACTGTATGAGGAAGTCAGGAGTGTCAGAGAAGTATGTAAGAGTGGTACAGGATATGCACGAGGGTAGTGTGACAGCGGTGAGGTCTGCGGTGGGAGTGACAGATGCGTTTAAGGTGGAGGTGGGATTACATCAAGGATCAGCTCTGAGCTCTTTCTTATTTACAATGGTGATGGACAGGTTGACAGACGAAATTAGACAGGAGTCCCCGTGGACTATGATGTTTGCAGATGACATTGTGATCTGTAGTGAGAGTAAGGAACAGGTGGAGGAGACCCTGGAGAGGTGGAGATATGCTGTAGAGAGAAGAGGAATGAAGATCAGCAGGACTAAGACAGAATATATGTGTGTGAATGAGAGGGAGGATAGAGGAATGGTGAGGATGCAAGGAGTAGAGGTGGCGAAGGTGGATGAGTTTAAATACTTGGGATCAACAATTCAGAGTAATGGTGAGTGTGGAAGAGAGGTGAAGAAGACAGTACAGGCAGGATGGAGTGGGTGGAGAAGAGTGTCAGGAGTGATTTGTGACAGACGAGTACCTGTAAGAGTGAAAGGGAAGGTCTACAAGAGGGTAATGAGACCAGCTATGTTATATGGGTTGGAGACAGTGGCACTGACAAAAAGGCAGGAGTTAGAGCTGGATGTGGCAGAGTTAAAGATGTTACGATTTGCACTGGGTGTGACGAGGGTGGACAGGATTAGGAATTAGTATTTTAGAGGGACAGCCCAGGTTGGAAAGTTTGGAGCCAAAGCCAGAGAGGCAAGATTACGTTGGTTTGGACATGTGCTGAGGAGGGATGCAGAGTATATTGGGAAAAAGATGCTAAGGATGAAGCTGCCAGGTAACAGGAAAAGAGGAAGGCCTAAGATAAGTTTTATGGATGTGGTGAGAGAGGACTTGCAGGTGGTTGGTGTGACAGAGCAAGATGCAGAGGACAGGAAGAAATGGAAACAGATGATCTGCTGTGGTGACCCCTAATGGGAACAGCCAAAAGACGAAGAAGAGGTACAGTAGTTGTACAGATAGGGATTAAGGTTCTGAGTCTCCTATACGAACTCCAAACCCTGGTGTGATGTCATAATTAGGGGTGGTGAACTTGAAAGCTATATTCCAAGTAAAATAGCAGAAACTCTATGCAATACAACAATGACTCTTTTGGTATTAGGGTATAATTGTTTGCTAAAAACAACAACAAAAAATGACACACACCAATACACTCTGTCCTAGAAATCGTGCGTTTTTGGAACCTAAAATAGTTGTGAGTATTTTACAGAGAAATAATGATAGTAATCCATGTTAGTAGTTTACAACTTCACAAGAGGTTACATTAACATGTTTTTCTATCTTAATTATTTGTGATTTTATATAAATGTAAATGTGCGAGTGTCTTAGCAAATCTCTACCTGACGTATGGTTCAGAGGTTCATAGGCACATATTAAGCAGTTGATCTGCTGACCATTTCAAGCCTAGCCAGAAAACCTATTCAAAATTTGCCTCTAGCTTCAAGGAGGACAAGACATTATAGACCGGGAGAGAATTTGAGGCTGCTCAACCAATTATTTAGGTTTACCTTGAAGGTGCTACTATGCTTGACATGTAGTGGAAGTGTGAAGTGTGTTCCAAAGGTGAAGGATACATTGGGAAATTAATCTATCATGCTGATGTCTTATTTATCTGATGATGAAGGTCTAGTTTCTTTAACTGAGTAGCTGATGTACCAGTAGTTGTGTTAAGGAGTAAGAGATAAAATAAAATTGGATCTTTCATGGCAAGAAAGGCTAGCAAATGTTTCCATAGATAAGTCTGAAAGAGAGCGAGTACAGAGAAAAGGCTGCCATTTTCTCCTGATAACTAAGATTTTTGAGGCCACTGATCTTTTTAGCTATGAATCCCTAAGGTCTTTCAAGTTGTGTGATATGTTGAGATAAATGCATTCAAAAAGGTAAATTGTAGCCGATATCGGGCCTGATAATGATACGAGTAAAATGGATTTAAGACTTCTTTTGATATATTGGAGATGACTTTGGAAATTAGATGGGCTAGATAAAAGCCTTTCAAAACAAATTTGGAGACATGATGGTCACAGGATAAGGAATTCTCAAAAAGAGTACCCAGCTCCTTTACAACAGTGTCTGATTGGAGGGGTGCATCTCCTATATGGTAACAAACTATTTTGTTTACCAAAATGAACTCTGCTACATTTTTTTAACATTTAATTTGAGACCATTGTCCTTACACAAGTTATTAACATGGTCTGGAGCATTTATGAGCAAGTTGAAGATCGAATACCAAAACCCTATTTATAGTCATCTGCAAACTTTGTTAACCATAGTCGAAATGCTGGCTGGAAGGTCTGAGAAGTATATACCAAATAAGACAGGGCCCAAAACTGAGCCCTGTTTTCTTTTACTTTCAGAAGGGGCACTTGCTAGTTTAGCCACATGGGCTAACCAGTTAGCTATCCATTGCACAATGTAAGGATTCATATATAGATTTACACGTCTATCAATAGTGCCTGCATGGCAAATAACGCCAAAAGCCTTGGCCAGGTCTACATATGCTGTATGCACTACATCACCACCATCCATTGCTTCAGTCACTTTTACAAAGAGATTAATGAGGTTAAAGAGGCAGGACCTTCCTTAGATAAAGCCAAACTGATTAGGGTCTTTAATGTCCATATTAATGAATTCTGAGACAATGTGCTGCATAGCTTTACATATGAGGCTAGTGAGATTAATGGGTCTAACTAGGAGTTCAGAATGGCCAAGTTATGCACTGATAATCAGACAACATAGTATGTTGTCAGGGCCCATGGACAAAGTATACTTCATTTTTAAAAGGGCTGAGAGAACTTTTTACATAGTAATTAAAGGGGGTGGCTGGGATTGTGAAATCTATGGGATACCTATAACTGTGGGTGGAGTAAAATTTGCACTAAATTTGTTAGCTAGGATATTAGCTATTTCATTCGATTCACAGAATGTTGTATTATTGTGGACTAGCTCCGAACACTGTTTGGTATTGGTTCTTAACTTTCTGACATAGTTAAAGAAAAAATTGCAGTAATTTTGGTTTTAGTAGCTATTTTCAGTTCATACTCAACTTTGAGGTTCCTAATGGTTCCCTTAAGCTCTTTGTTAGTTTAAGGTCAGTAGAATGAGGCCTCTTATAAGCATTAAGCAGCTTTTCTCTTGTTATACAATTTATTTAAATGTGTATTCCATAACAGGTGTTTGTTTTTTAGAATTCTCATTGTATTTGTTGTGGATAGGGACTACCTTATCATTACAACTATTTAAATGGCAGTAGAACCCAGCAGCATTGGTAGCATATTTAGTATTAAGATCCTTCAGAGGATTGCAACAGACTGTGTCATCAGGTACTTGAAGAAGGTTTGCTTTGAGAAGTCCCTAAACACAGAGGTATTTACAGGGGAAGTACTACCAGTTTTAAAGGAAAAGGTCAGTAAATTATGGTCTGATTTAGCAAGACATGATGATACATATGGAGCTGTGCAAGAAATTGTCATATTTGTGAGGACTTGGTCCAGGATATTGGGGCCCCTAGTAGAATGGCTAACTATTTGTGAAAGACAGCATTGAGAATGCCAAGGATGTGGTGGACATGCCGACCATTGGCGGTGTAGATCAGACAGTTTATTGATGTATAGTTGACGTCTCCCTGTAGTCTTGGGTTTAATGGGAATTTCAGTTAATGTATTATAGCTATTGTACTCAGAAGGGGACATAGAGGGTGTTCTATAGCTAGCTATGAAGTAGTAATTAGTCTTGTTTAAGGTGATTTGGACTTCCAGGAGTTCATATGGATGTCCCAAGGAATCTGTGGTGAGGTGATAATATCCTTGACAAATACCGATACACCCCCACAATTTCCATTGGGTCTGAAGACATGATGGACATGCAACTTAGGAGCAGAGGGAGTGCTTTCATTGTTTTTGTAACTATACATATATACATGTGTTCACATTCAGAAAAGCCTCAAGCTCAGGCATTTTTGTTAAGACTCCTGGAATTGAGTATAACCACATTAAGTCAACACTAAGTCAGTCAGTATCTCCAACTTGAAGTTCATTTAAATGAAAAAATAAACGAGCCAAAACTCATCCAGTCATAAAAGAAGAACAAATGTTCTTCTGCAGCTGGTTGGTAGTATTAGGTGAAAGTTTTTTTGGGGATAGGGTTAGCACATGAGCAAAATGGAGCAAGGTGGTAGACCTTATTTATGTGTGCTAAGCCTTAACTGTAGCCAGGCAACTTACTGGGTTCCTTTCATTTCAAAAATAACAGTTTTAGCAAACAGAAGAAGTTGGATGAATATTGCCACAACTACTTTTGTGAGTTTTTCTCTTTCAGTACATTGTGCAATCTCAGATTTGGTAGGGATGTCCTCCCATTTACAGCGTATAGCAAGCTTAAATCTTGGATGTTTGCAAAAGTAAAAAAAAAAAAAAAAAAAAAAAAAAAAATCAGAAATGGATCCTGAAGCAGATCTATATTGCAAGCAGCTTGTGTTACAAAGCTGCTTTTGTTGCATAGTAATACAAAATGCATTAGTCACATTGCTTCCTACTGTACACAAATGTTAACGATGGCTGTGACACAGAGAAGGTTGTTACAGGACTGGGGTGTGTAAAGGATAACTGTATATTTGAGGGATGGTAAAAATTTCCCTCAGAAAGTATTGCTTTACTTGGGTGAATGTAAAAATATTTTCCAAAGTGAAGTATAGAGAGTTGTGGGATATTCTGCATGGTTATACTGGACCATCAATGCAGTCATAATTTAAACAGTGGGACTGGAGATAGTGATGGTGCTTGTGTTTGTATGTTTGAAACTAGAAAGATAATCTAGGTGAGGAGATGTTTTTGCATGAAAAAAAGCTGATCTGCAGTTACTTGTTCAAAATGAAAGAATAACAGGCTGGGTGTAATTGGGCTAAACACGTTGAATAAACTACACTCAGGAAAATTGCTTTTACTTGATCACAATCAGACATTTAATGTGTACTAATCAGGATATATTTAGTCTGTGTGTGCAAAGAGGGGCAATGAGGCGATGGTGTTTTCCATATTCATAAAGGATGCACACACCTCCAGACTGGCAGCCCAACATAATGCATCGGAGATGCTTCAGGTGCAGCTAACATTGGGTAAGACAACGATTCAGGTCGTAGCCTGCTGTAGGTCCCCAACCATGTCCCAAGTCTCTCACTCCACATTGCTAAGCAACCTGGAGAATATTAGGGTCCAACCTAACACTCGTACTGGGTGACTTCAACTACCCCTCTGTTAACTGGGAAAACTACTCATGTACTATTACACTTGCCCAACATTTCCTGGAATTCATTAATTCCAGTCCCCTGGACCAGCTCGTTCTTACCCCCACTAGAGGTAGCAACATCCTTGACCTGGGCATTACTAACATGGGCGACGGTTGCTCTACACCATTAGTCAACCCCTCCCTGGTTAGATCCAACCACAAACTAATCACCTTGGAAATCCACATATCACTCACCCCCCCCCCCCGGCAAAGGTAACCCACATGAAAAACTTATCCAAAGCTAACTTTGGGCAACTAAAAACAGAGGTGGCTAACTTCATGGCACCCATGCAAATGGAGAATAGTTACATGATTGCCAAATAATACACCAGTGCACTGTACTATCACGTACACAAA